>NC_040021.1:16638016-16935516 GCF_000972845.2 Larimichthys crocea
ACACATCCAGACCAATTACTCAGTGTACGTAATAGAATTATCTCTGCAAAGGTCGCTGTATTGTTCCACAGTCAAGAACACAGTAAACAAAGAGAAAGAAAGACGTGCAGAAGGGAGAGGGAAACTGAAGACAGGCAACAGAAAACTGTTTGTCAGTTTGACGCTGACGTCAGTAATTGCTTAGATAGATTTAGTGATGAATTTCTCTTGTCGGTGCATTGATCCCAACCGACTCTCTTCTAAACCCTATGTCCTTAATTTACTTTTCAAGCCATGCTCAGAGGACTGTAACCATATCTAGCTAACTGCTTACATAAACACAACATTGCCTCTTTGACTATTTAAAAAGAAAGGATCATGGCGTTCATGGCGTAGTCATTTCTCTTGCATTTGTTGTGCAGAGGAGTGAGGGTGGGAGTCTCTGGAAATGGCCTGTTGAGGAACAAGCTGTGTTTTCTTTGGTCCACAATGTTCTACTGAGTAGAAAACCCACAATAATAACAGCATTTTCCGCTATTGACTGATGTGTCCTCATCACAGTATTAAAACCCAAAGGGGGAAAAAAAGAACTGCCACACAATGGCACCATTCACTCTGACATGACGTCAATGATGAGTGGAGGTTCTAAAATAAACAATCAAATGAGGAAAGACATAAATGTGCACGCTTCTGGTATCCATATACCTCCTCATGAATACTGAAGGAGTTTTCATTGGAGCAATTAATTATTTAACCTGCTGTCTCTGTAAGTGGGATTAAATCGCTGAAGCTGGCTGCGACTGGCCAACAGGTGTTGAGCAGGGGCTTAGTTGGCCATAAAGCATATCCCGGGAACCATGTAGCTTGGCATGGTTTCAGCTGGGCACAGATGTAGCGGTGGCAACTTTAGATCATAATACATGGACAACTTTTTCAGCCAGTGAAGGCAATCGATATCAAGATTAATCTGGTGAGGAGAGCTGTAAACTGGGAGAAATAGATTTGAAACGCTTTTCTTTCCTCTTTTCTTCCCTCAGAAAGCTTATAGAAAGTTTTATCATACGTATAGTATGTGAAAGTACCTTTTGGCTAAAGAGGGCTTATAAGTGGAGCATAGAAATATGAGAACATTTGCCTATAAATACCACAGGTAGATCAGAAATGGGCCAAAAGTGTTCCATAGAGAATGATTTGTCCTCAGGGCACAACCTATCCCAAAAGCACACTTTGAAATGATCTCACTCTCTTTGTTGTAGTAGTTGAGGCGATTATGTTAACAAGAAATTCCCATATGACTGAGGCGTCACATGATCGGGGCACTTGAACAGGCGCTTAAAGCTTTGACAGCTGCCTGCAGTATCGTCACAAAGAAACATGTTTTGGCTGATGGAGGTTCGCCGCTCTGAGGAAACTGTGCCTATTGTTGTTGTCGTGTAGCTATGGCTTGAGGAAAGGTGTAATTGCCCAACATCAACCCAGTAGAATTGCCTGAAACACATACATACACAAGAGTGCACAACATAAAGTTGTCCCTCCAAGGTTTATATTCTCTCTTCCTCTCTCCGTCACTTTATCACTCCTCTTCCTTGTCTTATGATATCTGTATTAGAACCAGAGCTGCATGTCCAGCCCTTGGGGGGTCTAACGAGCTGCCCCGCTATTGGCTGATCAGGCTAATGATGCTTGCCCAGCACTGCATCATGTCACTGTGATAAGACTGGATGTCGCTTGTGTCAATCGATGTGTCACTGCCGTGCTCAGAGCCGTGGTATAATTGGATATATGCGGTGCTGTGGAGCCTAAATGCCCCAGGGCCAGAAGAAAGAGAATGTAAAATGGGTAAAAAAGATGGAGGAGGAGAGTGGGAGATGTTAGTCCTCATGAGTGTCAATAAATGGGTGTGTAGAATAAATGTGCAGCTTTACATATTTTTGGATCATTTATTTTTATTTTCATATGTTAATATATTGCCGGATTTCTGAGCCATTAGTCTTATTGCAGCATCATTTCTTGGCCGTTAACTTGAAGCTGCACTATTCAATATTTTTATATAAACAATGAATCAAATGACCAAGTGTAATGTGAAAGGTGTCACTTGTAATGACAGACCTGAGTATTAGAGACACACCAGAGTATTATCACCTGACTGTGCAGTTTCCCTCAGCTCTACTGAGCCTATTAACTGTTCCGACTCATTGATTTGGTTTTCTGCCCTGCCACTCTGTCCTCATTAAAGATGCCCTGTGGAATTTACTTGTAAACAAACAAAAAGTTAGTGTTAGTCACCAATACTCATTGTCTGTATCGTTGAGGTCTAACAAACACATTGAGTGCAAAAAATCAGTTTAAAATTCCTTTTTTTATTGTTTTTTTTTTTGCATTGTTTACATCACTTTTTACTTTCTATCTCTTTACCGCCTTTGTTGCATTACCAGTACACCTGTCACGCAGCAGATTTCCATGAAACCAATTGCAAAATGCTAATCACGCAACATGCATGCATGCAAAATACAAACAAAAATGGGATCCACTCTTAAAGATGTGGCTTAATGGCACTATTAGAGGTCAAAACATTGGTTACTTAACTGTAGCAGACAGCTATTTTAAACCAAAAAAAACCCCACTCTGATAACCCCACTGTAGAGTGTAAGCTGCCTGCCCTAAAGTTAGTCGTTTACAAAGTTAGTGTTTAGATTTTTCGTAGAAGTTACACTGACCCTTGTTAGGCTGGCAGACACAGGAAATAGTTTGCTAAAATCCCACATACCAACTTTTTAATAATAATCATAATAATATGTCAGTGTTGTATTTCCAGCCTATTTTGCTCCAAGTTGGCAAAAAAAAATCACATAAAGCAGCTTTAAGATAATAGAACATATATACTTTCTTTGTGAGAATCAAATGATTAGTATCAATATCTCTGGCATGTGCGTACAGAGATAGAGTCTGGATCGGATGCTTTTAGCCTAGCTCAGCATAAACCCTGTTGGCAGAGAAAAGCGTTTCAGCCACCAACTCCCCATAAAACCACAAATTGTCATTTTATATTAGATTTTTTTCAAGAGGTAAACAAGCAGATGCAGTGTGTGTAAATTAGGGACCTAACTCCAGCTTAAAAACCCTAACCCTAACACACGGACACTTCAGAATGATATTGATCGTCATCTCCCTCTTGGAAAGAAAGCAAAAAAAAAACTCAAACCATTTCTTCTCAGACTGAAAACTTGATAGTTAACAGCCTTATATCGTAGTTGTTGGAGTTGTTGGAGTTTCTCCCAGGAGAAGACATGAAAGTTCTCCTGGGGTGATAAATAATATCATGCTTCCACCGCTGTCTGTGGGTACAGCTCCTCTCAGACTTTCCGCAAACTGCCTCAGTGAGCGAACGAGAGAGATGTTGTATGAAACGGGAGAGGGAGAGGGAGGGAATGATTGAGTTGAGCACATTACAGACAGTTACGATGAGGGGCATCCATCTGTTTTGGTGCCAGGCGGGTAACCTTGAGGCTGTCAGAGTTTTCCCAGCACCCAACCTGGCCCTCACAGGCTGAGAGCCACAGACACATCCATCAACACATGTTCCTAGACACATTTCAGGAGCGCCGGCAACACATACAAATCACCCAATCAATACCTCGAACGCCTCACCTGAACTTCAGGGTTTTCGGCAGGAACATGTCTTCAGTAAATGCACCTCACACACACACACACACACACACACACACACACACTTTTTGCTCTGGTCTTCCTTTCCTACATATCTCTTTTATCATCTTTCTTACCTGTCACTGTATTTTAGCAAAGACAAGAAAATTATATTTTCTCCTGAAGCTTCCTGTTCACTGTGTGAAAACAAATACACATTGTCCAGACAGCATGTTTAAATCCATATTTTGGCTTTTAAAAGCTCCACAAATTCAGGTAATTTGTCATTCTCACTCTGTGGACTCACAACACCAATTTAGATGTGCATGAGTGAAAAAGGAAGGTGAGTTGGTTTCATTCTGTCGGCATATTGTTCTTGCTGCTCGCCCCTTCTCTCCCTCTTTTCTCTCCTTTTTTTCTCAGCACTGTGGTTGATAGGTAGTCATCACCAGTAGGCAGCTAAACCACTCAAACCTGACTACAAAGAATACAGCTCTCCGCTGTACAGCACTTATAGGAGGGTCCTCAGAAACAAGGAGCACTATCTCTATCTGTCCCTGTTTGTGTTCATCTCAAATCAGAAGGTGATCTTACTGTGTCTGTGACTGCATTTCAAGTGCCAGGCTTCAAGAGACTTTATAATAGCCAATACTATATGTCTGATATCTAACAAACACTGTTCACACTCCTACCTTGCAAGCAGGTTTTTACATGGGTCACACTTCCCTTTTCAGGTAAAGTAATTGCCTGCATCTGGTCTCACAATTAGAAGGTAACAGTTTATGTCTTTCATTGACTCAGTTGCCATAGTGAGGTCAGTCATAGGAAGGTTGTGGGATGAAGCGGTTCATCCCCCAGAGCAAAAGAAAAGTACAAAATTACACTGTTTGATAGCTTACAGCCATTAATTTTAACCATTAAAGGGCTCTCAGCAGAAGAACCCTGTGTTGTGTCTGAAGGGCACTCGTATAGAGAACGTGCTTCTGGCCATGACATCCGACCATCAAATGAAACTGATGGTTTTCATCAGGTGAAGGCATTTTAAAGGCAATTACCTCTGACATTTTTATTTCCACCGAGACCGAACAGCCAGTCCACTCTCACTCAGTATACCGAGGCACCCTCCCGAGAGTTCAACCCGTGGGAAGACTTGGACATGCTGTCCCGCCCACCTGAAATAACAAAGAATGTGGTATCTGCTAACCCTCTAACAGCAACTTTCACATATGAAATATCCTTGAAATATGTAAATGTATTACACAGTCGGCTAAATGGTTAATTCCATGGCTGTGTTTGAACTGTAATTAAGATAACATAACACCATCTCCCCTGTGGCTGGAGAAGAACCAGTTTATCTCATTGGCTGTGTTTATTTGAAGGATAATAAGATTATACAAGATCAAACATTCTTGACCATGGAAACAGTAGTTGACAAAGCATCCTCATGCTCATCCTCATCCCAAGGTCAATTTCTTAGCTGTTCTGGAGCTTTCAGTCAAATCGGACAATATTCTGCATGCAGATTACGTTTCCCCAGTTATCAGGGAATTGTAGATGTTCAAATTTCCATTTTCAGTTGCTTGTTATCCACGCGTGTTCAAAAGGTGAGATTGAAAGTCTGTCCCTGACATTGAAAACAGTAGTTGACAAAACAGTCTCATTATAAGGTACATTTTGTTGTTGTTCTGCAGCTTTCAAGCTTTCGAAGTCAAACTCCATGCATATTGTAACAGATATTAAAATGAGTATTCTAGCCAGCACACTTGTATTTCAACAAATGGTCTACTTAAAGTGTTGTAGTTAAGCTCCATCATGTTGCCAAAAAATCTGCTTAGTAACTGTTCATAACAGACTGTTTGCCCTTGAAAATACTACAAATGTTAGAAATCTTGAATTTCACAAGTAGCCTCATGCGGAGTGGTTGTGGCTCAGGAGATAGAATAGGTTGTTCATTGATTACCAGCAGTTCGATCCTTCTCTGACAATGCAGATCCTTTTTCCATTTAAATACATTTTGAGCGATGTGTTGGACCCATGGGTGTATTAATAGAATTGGATTCCGTGCTCTAAAATGGCTCCCATTTTGTTCCAATGTAAGTTTCTCACTGAGGGAAACACACATTTGGGCTTTCAGTGCTGGTTGAGAGCTTGAGACTTCTTCTGGCTGAGAAACTCTGACACTGGCCAACTTCTTGCCTGGTTCCTACTCACCTGAATGTCATGAAAATACTTACTTACTTTTACTTTTTTTAATCTTTTCAAATTTTATTGGACCCAATGGTTGATATATTGAATTGGATGTTTTATTGCCGTTCCTTTAGAGACTAACATTGGTTGTTTCACACTAACTAAGTAACCCTAATCCTGAGAAAGTCTGAGGTCTTTGTTGGAAGGTGAACAAATTACTTTGACAGTCATTGTACAGTCATTTGTGGTACTCACTTCACTGAGAGTGTTAATCCCATCGCGGTAGCTCAAACACACACAGGCTGGGAATGACGCATGATTCTGTCTGACCAAACACTGTTTTTGTACAGTGTTTAAAGCCAAGAAAAACCACATTCGCACTGCTTAATGTTCACCTCGTTATAATTATCAACCTCTCAACTCAAGTTTCTGCCACTCTTTCTCTCTGTCCATTGCGTCTTTCTACCACTTTGCTTCACACTCTTTTTGTCATTCCGTTTTCTCAGCCTGATTGCTAGATGCCTGCAATTATTGTGTCAGCAGCTTCCTAGTTCATCACTTAGCCCCCCACAGATGGTGCTCGCAGACTTTCACGGTAGATTGTACTAACTTGCTCTCAGAGTTTTCAGCCACTGCCTACAGATTTCTTACCTGCCTCTATAGGAGCCATCAAGGAGACAACCTTGATCAGCTTGCTGCTGTCTGAAGTGCAGACAGGTGCAACATATCATAAACAAGCTAGATTGCTTGATCTCTATTGACTATGGATCACAGATGGAGACATGTCGTTGCGTTGGCAGGATGTTGCACTATGCCAAATGACAGCGTGACTCTCTAGTGTGGAAGATAACTTTTCATTATTGACCATAAATAGATCCTTTGCATAAACACTGCATACATCTTTACTTGGCCCTATATTCACGGAGAAAGTTCATTATGACCTTACTTAAAAATGCATATCTAAATGGATTGACATGACGTATTTTTGCAATTGTTAGAATTTCTTTTTCAGCTTTCAAGAACAACACTCCCTGATCGCTGCAATGAATTGTTTTTGTAACTTAATATCTGCTTCACCTATTTTAACTATGTAACTTTAGGCTGTCAACATTGATTTACCTGATTGCTTTCTGGAGTTTCCCTGTGGATTTAAGGTTTGGTTAGTAAGACTTCTGCCTCTTTACTACTCTCTGTTCTCTCTGTAAACTTTCCATTATCTCTTCTATGACGTAAATGGATATTACTTTTAAAACAAATACAATTTACTAGTTTCATATTTTAGTAATTTTAGAGCCACCAAAGTGGCTAATTTTCAATCTACTTGAGGAAACATGATATGAAAAAAAGTCAGTTCTTTAAAGGTCATCATTTATATTCATTATACAATGACCTGCATGAATATGTTAGTCTGATTTGTTCAAGGGTTGTTAATTCATTTCAGTTTTAATAGCACTCTGACACACTGTAGTGAGTCCTTATTGCTGTCTTTATTTTAAACTCCTCACCTTGTTCAGACATTGTCTGGAAAGATACTGTCATGTTCACGTGGCACCAGTCAGGAGATAGCTGTTGTTACATAGAAAGATGAATTTGTTTCCAACTGTAAAGTCAATGCTGACGGCTTGCAGCACCGCTGTGGCAGGAAGATTAGAACTGACCATGGGTTGTCATTTTATTAACCATGGACATTCTAACATTTCTCTTCCCTGGAGTTTGCTGTTCACACTTCTTTACCATCCAAACATGCAGGTCTGATCACACTGAGACCTGGCGTGGCTCTTTCGATTTAAAGCATTATCTTGGAGCTAAAGAAGCTGCATTGAAATTGAGAAAGACATAGCCTTTATTACACCACCACAGACTGTTTAGTTAAAACACTTAGCTGCTTCAAAAATTGACAGTAATAAATGTGTGATGAATAATTATTCAAGCTGATTTTCACTTTCTCAGTGACTTCTCACCAACCCTTGGCAGTTCCTCAGCCTTCCTGGCTGTGTGGAGTTTTAATTTTTAAGAACTATGATTGATCCGAAGTTTTAAATGTTGCCTAGTTTTTAAACCTTTGTGAAGAAAATGAACTAAATCAGTGGCAGGAAATTGTTTGTCTGTATCCAGACCACTGATGGTCTACCTCTGAGACACTAAAGATAACAAACTGGACCAGACAGCATGTTCAGTTGTCATATTCACAGCTGGAATAAAGCTCTGTTGTTATGTAGCCCAGTGACAGCTCTGTATAATTTACAAGCAGCATCTCACTTTGCTTCTCAAAGTTACCACACCTTTTTTTTTGCTCTCTCTCTCTCTCTCTCTCTCTCTCTGTCTCTCTCTCTCACTCTCTCTCTCTCTCTCACTCACACACCCACACCCACACACATACTGTAGGAGTAGTAGGAGTAAGTAGGACACTGATGCCATTTAGATTAGTATCCCATGTGACCAATGCTGACATGAATTTGCTGGGTGACAAGGGACCCAATTACAGCAGAGGGCTGATCGTCCACGGACCCACCGTTTCAAATTGTCTCCCAAGCGTCAAGCAGAGAACAGAAAAATGTGTAATCGTAAATGTGTGCACATGTGTACATTTTTGTGTCTGCGAGTCTGTATGCCACAATAACTGTGTCACTGTCTGTTCACATCTGTGAAGGGACAGGCCAGGATAAACACCAGGGTCAAATGCATGACTGTAACTGTAAACGTAATGCAAACCGACTGCTGTCAGTCTTGACTTGCCTGATATGAGTCATAGGCTGACACAAAAACACGCCTACACACACTCAAATACGCAGGTGGTACTGTGGTACCAGCGTGCTCTCTCAGGCTTGGTTAGTGTCTTGGCAACTTTTTTAGAAAATAAAAACCAAAAAAAGAGTTCAAGACCTCGTTCTGCCTCGAGTTTATCTTTGTCTGTAGCGCAGTTTATTTTTACCTCTACCAGAGAAAAGCTACTACCTTAAATACAATTGGAGTGTTTTAGGGAGATATTCCGCATATTTATAACATCTGGACCTCATAAACTATAAATTTTAAATGTTAATCATTGTCGCTAAAAAGCACAGCCTCAATATAATGAGCAATTTCCAAAGGTCACGATGATGCAGTGTAGAGTGAACAACTAATGAATCACATCAGACGCATTACACAGCAGAGGTCTTTTGTGTATATCATTTTATTTAACATCTCCCTTGCTGTAAGTCTTTCCTCTGCTTGACAGCAATCTTAACCAAATCAAGCTCAGTGGATTGATCTGAAAGCCTTAAAAGGGGAGACAGATAATGACTTACCACTTCCTGGGGTGACATAATCAATTGTAATCAATCCTCCTTGGCTGAAACTGTCCAGCATGCCACTTGATTTAGGCTGTCGATTGCATACTGCTTGTGCAAGCAAGCGTGTGTCGTGCATGTATTTATGCATGCATTTTTTTTTGTTTATGCGCGCTTGCTTTTGCCCGTTTTCGAGTGCATATCTCTGCAGCCCTCTGTGCATGTGTGCACGTTAGCAGCCGTGCTCTCTCTGTATTATCCCAGGCTATTTTCAAACCCTGTTCGCCTCAACATGCACTGTCTCCTCTGCCCCACTTCTTGAAATGTCTCTGCGGCAACGCAAACCCCGCTCGGCAAGTACCGTTTGTTTTCCCCTCCTCTACGTCCTCACTTTGGTGAATCAAACCTTCTTCTTGCTGAAATGTTTGCCACAATAAGAGTATCTCCTGTCGTCGGGGTAATGCTTTTGAAAGGCTCAGCGTGGCTATTAGAGGTGGGCTTAGAGAAACACACTGGGATGTCGTATGTGCCATCCTGGCATGAGACAGAAAAGGCTGACAGAGTGCCAGAAAATCTGTTCTCCTTTCCTTTTACTGTACTTTCATACGGAGCTGATTCACCTGAGCCGAGCTGTTTGTTTCCTCTGAATGAATATTTTACAAAAATGGTGCGGGTAATATACTTTTGGCTGTTTTTATTCTGCTCAGTTAGTGGTCGACAGTGATGGTGGTGGCTTCCCTCTTCATTATTCACCATGTAGTGTGTGGTGAATGTGTGTATGTCAGTGAGACTGGCCCCGGGCCTTTGCCAGCCCATTACTCCCTCGCTGTTTTGAGCATGTGTGTGCGCAAGTGGGCTGTGTGTTCAGGCCTTACTGATTGTTTCTCCGTCGTAGGGACCCTCATTACTGCCCCCACACTGTCAGAAGCATCTGCTTCACTCCCTCCCTCTTTTTCTCTTCCCGCCACGCGCCCCAGTCGTCTCAAAGCATGCCCTGCACTGGTCTGACATGGAGCGAGGAGAGAGCGAAAGATTGGAAAACGCATAAAGAGACAAAACATCAAGTTAGAGGGAGAACACAAATTTGGGAACAGGGATGGTAGTAACATATGAGCATGTTCGAGCTGCCAGTTACAGCAGGCTCTAGATGGGAAAGCAGACCTGTGATCAGGCTCAGACTTTAGCCATCTTTGGACAGAGATTGGTCTGTAGCCCTGGTTCGACCCTTGTCCAACAGGGCCTTCATCTCATGCACCCCCTCCCCATGAGAAAAGCAGCTTTTACAGTGATGTATTGCACTGCCCACTGTGCAGCAGCTAGGGAAGGAGGGAGGTCAGGGCTTAAAGAGAGAGAAAGTCTGTGTGAGGGAGAGGAAAGGGAGACAGAGAGAAGGCATAATGAGTGTGTCAAAATTAGCCTGGCTCACCCAGAGAAAAACAGCAGTATGTGTTACTAATGATTTGTTCCAGTGAAGCCCAGTGAGAGGGGAAAAAAACAGAAAAGGGCACAGGAGACGGAAAATATAGACGAAGATGGAAGGGAGGACTTTTCTCTCAGCAAAACTGAAAACATGGCTTTTTCTTTTGGTCTCCGTTATTATGGATTACAGAGAAAGGCAGACACTTGGAAGGCTTTGTTTTGTTTTGTTAGCACTTAAAGGTTTGGAGGGCTATAGATCCAAGATGACCCTTTTTTTTGTTAAATGTGTATTTAGATATTTATAGCATCAGCTACATATTAACCTAATACGATAATTAATGTCCTTATTATCAGAAAACTCCTTATAATCCATGCTCCAAAAATGATAGTTTACCCCACTTCCAAAGTCTTTAACACAAACAAACTTGTGAATTATAGATCTAGCATGGCAAGATGTTCTGCCACACATGCAGATCCCACAATGTACATATTTGAAGAGAGCGATTCTTCAAACGCCTTTCCATATGAACAGCTGTGGACTGGAGTGATGGAACGTCCTACTTTAAGGATGAGCTCCTAAACTCATGACAAGATAATTATTTAATGACCTTAAGGTGAAAACCATCCATTATCATAACTCCAGCTAGGCATCACTTTCCGTCTGCCTTGCGTAATGCTGCTCTGTTTAACTTGTTCTAATTCTTTAGAGATGCAAAATGAAAGTGATTAGGTTTCCCCGGAGACTCTTTTTTTTTTGTACTTCATTTCTTCATTTGCAAAGATACAATCCCTCCAGCATTTTTTTTTTTTTTTAAACATCGGCTTTTAAATCCGTTCGCACCCAGTCTGAGAAGTGAAGTTTGGGGAGGTCCAATTATCACATGCTATCAAATCTAGTTTTGCATGGAAAAATAATTTTCACTTGCAATATTTTGTCATTAATTATGATGAAAATATTTGATAAATCCGACGGTTAACACCAGCTCATGTCTGGTTTGTGTGTATACACAACTTAATTTTTATTTTATTTTTTTTAATTCATGGCAGTAGACCAGTGTTTTTCCACCTGTGATTGTTAGCTCACTGCTATTAGGGACATGATGTATGTTGTGGGTAATGTTGTTTGTCAGAGCTGCAGTGATTAGTACGTCTCAGGCCCTTAGGAGGGTGGAGGATAATGGTAACCATTAGTTATGACTGCATGACTGTGGAAAAGTCCGAAATCAAAAAGCAGGGCTGGTGCTATAATGAGGGTAATGTGTAACAGGTCGGGAGGGTCGCTGAGGTCAGACTTTAATGGCTGGTCATGGCAAAATGGTGTCATCCTTGCTGTGTGAGTAACCTAACAATGCATCAAATATTGAACATTAATGGTTTGATACATGTTTTAATAAGTGCGGTGTAGATTGTAGAGCAACATCTCCAGACTCTATCCCTTCTAAATAATTTTTATAGCTGCAGTGTCACTGACCGTTTTCTATTTTTCATGTTTAAGTCCATACCAGGCTGAGCACTATTAAAACTCTGCAGACAGATTTATGTGGCAGAAATGATCATTCCCATTCTTGTATTGTGATAGTTGGCTAGTCTATGGAGAGGTAACAGTATTACCTCAGATCTCACATCCACCCATCTCTATCACAATTACGTAAAATGCTACATTTAAAGTTCCAAAAGTGTTGAGAGATTTGGTTTTAAGTTTCTGCTAAATCCTGAAGATTGGCATTGCAATTACACACCCCTGCAATCATGTAAAAATAACCTCCTCGGTTAAGGTGTTTTGGCCTGGTAAACTAATGTGTTCTTCATTTCTCATCTTCTCTCTCCCTCCCTTTCATTTCATCTGACAAGTTTTTCAGCAAGTTGGCATAAATCAGCACTAAGTGGCTGAGTGAAAATCCACAGATATCTGTCAGATTTCTGGATAGTGCCATGCAAAAGGACTAGGACAAATTTTTTTTGTCTGATTCCCACTGAGGCAACCAATGCAAAAATTATATTTCCACATGGAACTGTAAGTCACTTTGAATGAAATCAGCCGGTGGATAGCATAAAAAGTGATGATTTGGTATCTCCAGTGGCAGTGCTGCCATATAAGCCTCTCTAATCACGGAGGACATCCCTGGCGGTTGGAGTATTCCAGCGATTCCTTAATCTCCATCTCAGCGATCCTGTGGTTTGAGCAAAACCACCTGACTTCTACGAAGCACATGCTCAGGGACTCCTCGAGAAGCAGCACAAAGTTCCCCCTACGGCAGCTTACTACATTTTTTTTTTTTTTTCCGTGAGAAGGTTTTCTTCTCACCTCTCTAGTTTTTCTCCACCCTTTGTCATTTTATCACTGTTGCTTTTGCTTGTTCATTTTCACTTCACAGTGAGCAGACACCAGAGACCGTGCTGTATATATTTGTCTTCCCACTGTCACCGTAATGTGTCACGAGTTGGATTGAAATAAGCCGATGACTCTCACTTTGCCTGTAAATGCCTCCAAACACATGTGCTCACTTGCTCAAAAATTATGCTGTGACTTCATTGGTGCTTTATTTTTTTGTGCATTTAACAGGTGTTTTTAGAGGGCCTAACGCTGTAATATACTGTACAGTTGAAGTGTTGGCAGTTTGGTAGCATAGAGATAAATATTGTAATCACATTTTTACAGCTGTGTGCCGCTGATATAAAGCTAATTGAATAGAAGAGAAACACTTGTGTTCTTTCACTTTGTTGGTGCCACGGTGTCACAGTTCTGACCTCCAGAGCTTACATCATGATGCTGACCTTCTGCTAACTGCTCCACTGTACATTTGGGGACATAATTCGTGGGGACACTCAACAGAGTCAATATGCTCTTTTTCTGCTCCATTTCTGCTTGCCTCCTCTGTGAATCATCGGCGTCGTTATATAAATGACTTTAAAACACGTTGAGACGCCATCAAGAGAAATTACGCACGATTCCTGAGTCACGCCTCATTTAATGGGCTGGCTGATTTTGTTTGGGCTCAGCAGTGTTGCTATACTTCGGATGTTCTGTATCCCCAGGACACGTTAGCCCAGCACGTGGCGGCTGTGTGTGTGCATGTGCGTACACTTCCACGCGCGCGTCTGCACAAATATCCAAGTGGAGTATGTAAGTCTCTGTGTATGAGGATTAAATGGCTGAGGGAGCTGCTGTGAATTACTGCTGAATTTCTGCTCAGTTTTTTAAGTCTATCCTATTGCTTCAGGATAGTTTAATTTATATTAGTGAACACTCCGGGCCTCTTTACCCAGAAATAAATACTGATATGCAGCTTTGTTAAGAATGAATTTTAAAAAAGTGAAAAGGTGCAACCCTTTGGGGATTTCATGGAGATATAAATGGATCGACTAAAACTACCAGGGTGTGAAAGTTCAACTCTCATTCGTAGCAATAAAGCTGAATAGGAATTTGTATTTTTTTTTTTTTCAATGCAGGTAAAATGTTGAGTGGAATGAAATCGTCTGTTTCTTCAGTTTCTCAATCTGCACAGACATTGAACCTCTGAACCAGGCTGGTTGGAAACATGTTTAAACAATAATGACCTTTGCTCATAAGTCACTGAAATGAAAATGTGATATAAAAAGATAAAATGCTACTTCAGAATGCTGAGACTCATCCGGGGGTTTATTGACTGTGAAGAAGCCAGGGAATAGATAATGCTGTGGAGGAGATTGTACTGTCGAAGTGGTGGATATGTCACATAAAGTGGGTTGTTTGTGTGAACATGGGCAGTTAATATAATAATAATAATTGGAAAGAATGAAAGTGGTAATATACTGTAGCACAGTTTCTTCTACACAATTTGCAGTGAATAAATCCACTTTGGAAGTACAGTTATACTTAAACATAAACATATGGACAGCCTAGTTTAGAGTTTGGTAATCGGTGTAATATGTGTGTTCCAGGTATATTTCAATATATTATGCATATTATTACATATATACTGTGTAATGCATGGATATTTCAGCAATATCTCAACAAATATTGGATGGTCTGGCATAAAATCTAGTACAATAGTTCACATGCCACACCTGCAAGGTCCACATGTTTATTCCCTGCAATGAACCTTTGCTACATGTTACACCCCCCCTCCTCTCTCCTCATGTTGCCTTTCTTTCTCGAGACTGTAACTAAAAAACAATGAGGCAATGAAATCTCAAGAAACTAAAAGGACACTCACACTAGAAGGCTTTCACCAAGGCCAACGGTCCAATCTTTTTTGATATGCAAATATGTAAGCACTAGAAATGCGTGTATCACGGATGATCTCACAAAGTTTCATAATTTGCCTATCCTCATAATTTGGTCCCCGCAAAAACATTATAGGTTCTTCCTTGACCCATGCAACACCCTTGCACTAAGTTTCATGCAAATCAGGACGGCAGTTTTTCTGTAATCCTGCTGACAGACAAGCAAACAAGTGGCACTAAAGACAATACCTCCTTGGTGGAGATGAAAAAAGGAATCGGTTAAGGCGTTCATGGCCCCCAGATGACGATTCCCAATGACTTCCCAATCCCCTCATTTTTGTGATCCCAACTTTTCATCTAGCACCACCATCAGGTCAGATTGTCCAAAAGTGCTGACGTTTCCGTCAGCCTCAGCTGTACTTTCTGTTTGGTGCTAATAAGAACGTTAGCTAAAATGCTAAAGTAAGATGGCAAACCTTACCTTGTGAACACTAACATGTTAGCATTGTTGTCGTGAGCACGTTGACCTGTGCATTGAGCTCAGAGTATCACTTTGCTGAAGTACAGCCTCACAGAGTTAGTAGCATGACTGTAGACTCAGCCTTGTTATACAATCAATTGTGAAGAATCAGTTGAAGGTTGACACATTTTCAGATGGTGAATGCATTTTTCAGTTCTTTATATGTATCTTGCTAAGAGATGATAAGCCAAAGATGTTAAGCTTGGCCCCTGTTTTTTTCCAATCAGAACTCCGAAGTTACTTTTGAGATGTCAATAAGGCTTCAGTAGAGCGGAACTCAATGAAGCCTTTCAAACGGCAGCCTTGCGATTAATTTCAGCTACACCGTGTTCCTCCCCTATCTTTTCAGCCATCCTACATCTACCACATTCCCTCGCGCTGGGATCTGTTGTGATATCAGATGAAAGAAACAATTCTTTCTCTCTCTCTCTCTCTCTCTCTCTCTCTCTCCCTCTCTCTCTCATGTCTGCTGCTTCTCAGGAAGCCTCTCATCATCATGTAGTTTTCTGGTGAAACCATATCTGCTTCATTTGTGTGTGTATGTGTGTGTATGTGTGTGTGTGTGCGCTCTGCATTCCTGCAATGCTACATGCTCATGTACACTCCAGTGGTGAAGATTGACAGCTGTGATAGATAATCGCACAGGGATCCAAGTCGGAGAGGGGCCATAAGGAGGGAAATGATATGTTTAATACATGGAGATATGATAGATTCAAAGCGTGGAGACATATTATTTGCCAGCTCTATTTCTCTGCATAATGATACTAGCAGAATACGCTATGATCTCTCGCCATATAGTTGCAGTTTACTTTCTATAATTCAAATAGATTGTCCTGGCATTAATGCAATGTACCATCCTATTAGTCACAATACATTTGTCCCACAATGGCTTCCTGTAAACTACGACACTGTGTGCTGTAATGTTTTCACAATAATGATTTATAAAAATGTACTTCCACATCATATCATTCTCATCTGCTGTGTAGGGAGAGTGACACTAAGATTGATAACTCCTCTGGTGTGAAAAATCTCACTTCTGATAAATATACATGCACTGTATGTACACTTTTTCAACAAATGGGCTTCAGTGCCTTGAGTAACAAAGCCAGCACACGTCACAGCGTGGAAATATTACAGTGAACTTCAAGTGTGTGCGTCAATGTGAAACTAAACACGCTCAGGTTGTAATGGGAGCTTCTATTCCAGGTTTCTATTTAAAGTAGGAAGGAAGGTGAGTGCCTTTTTCAATGTATACATTTCCCTCCCTTGAATTGGTACACCTGCTATGATCCTTGTCTAAACCCAGAGTTGTACTGATTGGGCCCAAACAGTGTGTAATGAGACCGCGTGCCTGCACGGAGGTGCCAGAGCCTCCACACTCCGAGGGGTCTGCAATCAGGAGGGCAAACCTGTAATTCTAACTTCTGACTTCTCTGGACTTTGGTGCGTGCAGCCAACTCCGTGTAAGTTTGTGTGTTTGTGTGAGGCCGCGTAAGTGATGGTTATTACATAGTGTGTCCCCGCTGTTCACTGTTAGGGCAGAGGGGCGTCTACCGTCTCATTTTGGTCAGCACCCCAATCAGAGTGCTCAGGCCGTCTCCTGCAGGGTCGCTACCCAGGACGTCTATGTGTGCGTGTGGGTGACTTTGTGCTCTTGTTCTGTTTGTATGTGTGTGTCTGACCTCTAGCTCAACTCCCCCCCCCTCAACGCCTCAGTATCACACACACCTCTAGGAACCACATTGCCAATCTGGACGACCATTTATCATTTCCATATTGTGGCCTTGATGAGAAAGGCTTTAATAATACATGTGCGAGGAGATAAAATCAGAGGAGAGAAAATTAATATTCTCTGTGCTTGTCAGGCTCATTTAAGCGAGGCCTGTGTTTCGTTGTGTGGCCTCTGACACAGATGATTGCGTGGGCAGCTATGCAGTTTTTCCTCATAATTACTTTTCACCATGCCTCTCTTGTCCATTGTCAGCCTCAATAAGGTGGAGGTCTGTGCAAGAGAGAAAGGGAAAGCGAGACAGAGAGGCAGAGATGTAGCCTGTGGAGCATAGCTTCTTATTTCTTTATTTTTTTTTCAGCGCTGAACGTTAAAACCAAACACTATCCTCTTCCTTAAAAATATCTCACTAGGGTTTTTTCATCTCTCTACTCTACAAATCTTTGTGCCACAGTGGGACCCACTGATACAGTATGTCTAGTGGCTATAACAAAAGTTTGATCGGCTGAGATTTGTGGAACTAATTAAACCAGTTTGGATTTACTGAACTAATTAAGTAAATACAGTCAAAATATCAAGAATAGGTTACTCCAAAGAGTAACATTTGATTTTGCTTTTATACCAATGTTTCTGCAGGAAAACAAAATACCACCAATTGACTTTTGCTGCAGGAAGCATTTGCATACAGCCTCATGCATACTGATGCATCATGTTTCCACAAAGCCAGCATAATGGCAGTAGACCAACTCTTTAATGTAGGCGATCCCAAGGTAATCATACACAGGAGTGCACGCATACACACACACACCATGCATATGTAATACTTTCAAGGATATACTGTATATTCATGTATGACATTTACATGCTAAACATCCACACTCTCCAGGTTTTAGCGCACGCACGTAACGGAAATAGAGCAGTAATTTACTTACTGCTCGTGATAAATGCCCTCTTCTTCATGCTTATCTGTTTTACTTCATCTCAGTCCTTCTCCGTTGCACCCCAACCACAGACTAAAACTAAAAGAATAGTGGTCGAGGAAGCATATCTGTGCACGAGGCAGAGTTATTTTAATTGAGTGTGCTGAGCGATGAGTCTGCTTGGAGGTGGTTTAATTTGCAGGGATGGCTAAACAGATGTAGCATCATAAAGTAATGTAATGGATTCCCCGCTACCCCCTGGCATGAAGGCACGCAAATAAGCCTGGCTAAGTGATGGCAAACTGGGAGAATGAATGGCAAAGATGACTTTTACACTAAATATATTTAACTTTCTTTGGAGAACTGTTTCGGTACAGTAAATAACGAAAGCCTAGAAAGTAATTGTTTGAGCCTTTGTTGTATTTAGAAGATCTCATACATGCATGTAGCTGTTTATATGTTTTTGTGCTGCATGTATGCATGATGCCTCTGTGTGTAACATAGTGAAAAGTGAAAGTGTGCTTGCATGCATGTGTGAAAATTGTACAGTGGGACCTTGAGGTGTGTCATTTCAGTGTGCACATGAGCCGAACGTGCCTGCCTCCGTGTGCGAGGGTACACATGTGTGTCTCTGTGCTCATGAGCTCGGCAGTGGGTTAGATAAATCCAAGGTTAACTGTTGTCAAACCAGCCTTCGGGCCATGGCAGTGTAGTAGACGCAAGAGCCATGAAGTGCTCCCCTAAGAGAGGCTGTTGAGCCCAGCTCCAGCTGTCGAGCTGCAAAGAAGCACACCCACCCCACATTCCTGACAACACAGACATATGTCACACTCCCTGTCCGAGCCACATTGGGGAGCTGTGCCACGGAGGCAGTGGCCCGCTTTCTCTTGGCCAAAAACACTCAGTAGGCCGAGTGCAAGGGGCCATGTTGCACAGTAGTGCTGCTACAGGAATTTCACAGCATGCAAAAAGAGAGACACGCACACAAAGCGAGTAAGGTCGGACGTGATCCCCTCTCTGTCAGCGAACCAAAGCTGGCAAGGTGAATGCCGCGTGTCTCCGCATTGGCTTGCCAATGACAGATGGAGCGCAGGTGCCATTAGGCAGACAAACGACGGCTTCATTAGGACGTGCCACTGGCAAGTGATGAATGCTGCCCTCTCCAAGCCATATTTGGAACGAGATAAAAACTGGAAAAGAGGTGGGAGACGCTATGTAGGTTGTTCAGAAGGCAGCTTTGTTTTTGTTTCAAGTCTGTGCTTTTAGGCCACGCTAAAAAATAGAAAAAGGATGAAAACTGAAAGTGTATCAAATTCGGAAAATTATATCAAATAGCTGAGAGGAAGCCAGGAAATCAACAGTAAACATGATTTTTTTTATGTTTGTCTGTTTTAAGGACGTGTTTTTTTTCTTCTTTTTTGATGCAATTTCTAATATTGGGTAAGAGCCACCATATTGCTTGTGATTCTTTTTTTTAAATTAATTAATTTCTTTTTACTGTTTTTCAAGGTTGCTATTTATGTGAATTCAAATTAATTGCATCAGTGAAAAAATGTCAGTCAGCTACATTAATGAATGTTGTTAGTAAAATAAACCATATGGCAGACTACTGTAGCGTTATAACTAGAGATGCTTGTTCACTTCTCATTCCCATGCAAGTTCATTGTTGTCTCAAACACAGCACAGCTTCATCATTAGTACACCTCGCAGCGTCCCCTGCCTCGCTCATAAAAAGGAGGTAGGACAGGAAACAGAGGGGGGGTATGGGGGAGTTGAGAAGACAGTAGCGGAGAGAAAAAGTTAAAGGGGAAGGGAGGACAGGGGACAAGCTTGAGAGATATCACGAGAGACAGAAGCGGAAGGGAGAGGCTGAAAAGAGAGAGAGGGAGCTGTGCCACGGGCCACAACGGCTCTCCCTCCCCACTCACATCCATGTGTCACCTCACCGTGTTGCAAATTAGGCTACACATGCTCCCTGGAGATGTCAGAACATATATCGTGACGGTTGGCTTGAATTTGCATAGGTGCACTGTGGTCACTTTTTGAACAAGATTGTTCCCCGTAACAGGCTGAAATCTTTGTATTTAAATAAATGATGAAATTCATCTTAAACAAAATCATCAGTGTTGGGGGAGTAGCTGCACCATATAACGCCAGGCTATTAATTTAGTCATATTTCACAGTAACAATCAGGTAATGCAGATATTTTCTAGTTTGTTATTCTTAGTTTCCAGTTTTGTGTGATGGCGTGACCAAATTCTGCATCACGTTTTTTTTTTCTTTCGCTTGAAGATTAAAAATGATTGAAATGTTGCTCCGCCACCTGCGCAGATTCTGCACCAGCAGCCTTCTGTCTTATGATTCAGGGGAGGATCAAGCTTTGACAGTACAGAGCAGAGAGTGAGAGAGAGAGACGGTCGACCTGTCCTGAAAGAAGTAGCTGCCTCTAGAAGGCTGTGGGAGCTGGTCTGAAGCCAGGCCCCCTCGTTCTCTTCTCCATTAAGCTTAAACAAGCCCTACAACGTAGTAAGCAAGACTTTATTTTGCAAATGTGTAATGTAACAAATGTGCCCTTCACTCATGAGTGAAGTGTACTACTGCACACTGGAGAACCCTAGATAAGCCCTTATTCCAGTTTTTAAAAACCTGGATATGCTAGCTGGAGTAGTCCAAAAAAAACAGTATATTATGGCATCTAAATCTTATTCACCTTATCTGATAAGCCAGACACCAAACTGTGACTATTCTCCCAAATGAGCGGCTGAGAGGTTGAGGTATCAAAACACACCTGCTGCCAGATGATCATAAACCTAGATACTGTCAGGATCACATAAACAGGCATATGGATAACTAGGTCTCATGTAGCAAATGTCAAATCCCGGATGTGATCTGAGTTGCTTATTAACTCACTTTACTTTCAAAAGAACTGTAGTGTTGCTGTAGCTTCACTACTGCCAATGGGGAGTAGCTTGTAGCTTTTATTAGCTAGAAAATACATGTAGAGATGCAGAGAGGCCTTTTCATACCTTAATAATGACCCACTACTTTTTTAACAAATTAAATAAATAAAATGTACAAATGTTCAAAATGTTCCACAGAAGTGGAGAGTATAAGTAGTATTCAGTACATCCTAACAATCTTGTAATATGATATTTAGAGATTTCTTCAAAAAATAACTGCCATTAGTGCTAAACATATTCTTCAATCGCTTGCTCTTGTTATTTCAGTAACAGATGATGTTTCAGACACACTTTCCCCTCGGAAACCCTACTGTGTTTTGACTTCATTAAAGCTGTAATGTTAGGAGAGATATGGAACTAGCGAGCTGAGTTTTGCCTTGTGGTTTCACTCCCTCCCACCAGTGCTCAAGAGAAATGTGTTCTTTGATGTGCTTGAAAGAAACAGGATTCCACTTTTCTTTCCAGGATTTCTTTCATTTAGCTTTCTCCATTTAACAATTTGAAACTGAAGTCACCTCACGCTGCATTCAGCGGTGACAAACACATGATTCGCAATTTATAATTGTTTGTTTCTCTCTCCCTGCTTTTCTATCTGAGCCCCACGGTTCCATCCTGGGAGGCAGGTGCTTGGGTTACGGTTAGTGTTCTGCATTGTGGGCTCTGATGGGACTGGCGATGCATTATATTGCGATCCAGATATTACCGTCCCTTGCTGCAGTTGGACGGGCAAATGGATGCTGCCTGTGCACCCTGCTCGGGGATAAAGAGAGAGACGAACCGACAGAATGTGGGATCAGCCATAGAGAGATGTGATTGTACCTGACATTTAACACCTAAAAACAACTAACTTCCCTCAAATTCGGTGTAAAAAGCTTAACAATAACAATCATCATTATCATCATCATCATTATCATTATAACACAACATATTCTGATTGAATAAAGAAGAAAAGACATCAGTAGCCAACCAGCTGGAAAATCCCACACAAGTGCTCATTCTGATGCTGCCGATGCTGAAACGATCATTCTGTGGTGTAGCCAGTCATTTAATATGCTGTTTGACTTAGGCAGCCTAGACTGGCTCTGAAAGTGGATGGCAGAGTTGATCATTGGCATTTGTTTCCATTTCAAAGAACCATTAAGACAGTCTGACATGTTGTTTGGATGGCAGGTCCTCATAGGCACAAACAATTTGATTCAGACGATCAAAAGCCGGCCAGAATGGCGGCAGGGCTGCACTGTGTATGTTTTAATTCAACTTTTCTTAACATCTTGAGCATATTGAGGTCACGCATGCACAAAGAAACGTGCGACAAAGCACTCACATTTTCTCAGTTTGAGGTTAGATAATAAGAAGTGCTGTGCAGTTTTGGGATACAATAGCTGTAAAAACACTGATTTTTTTGGATTTTTCTCCAATTCTAATCCAATATAGTATAACGGCACTTTTCAGCTAAAGTGATGTCTTACAACTCCTTATTATGCCAAAATGGCAGCTTACACTTAAAAAAATGTAAAAGTAGCTTAATCAGCTATTCAGAGGCCTTCATTCCCAAGAGTAAAGAGCAATATTCAACAGGTAGTGCATCAAATGTACAAGATACTATAGTTGCAATGTTACAACTAAAAGTCCAAACTAAACCCTTCTGTCTAAAATCTATCAATCTAAGTAGGTTAGTTAGTAGGTGCCTAAACCTAACCATGCCTCAACTCAAACATTTGCCATAACCAACAAGAATTTGAAAACCATTATCATTGGATGTAAACAAAAAATGTTGGCATTGGTCCTAATAATCTAGACTTTTGCTGAATTGTCCATTGTTGACATTCTTGTCCAGCAGTAGAGTTATAAAGGTAATATCTCAGAAGACTCATTACATACATCAGAATCACTTTTATTGGCCAAGTATGTGTGCGCACACAGTTTCATGCTGCTCTCGGTGTACATACAGATTTAGGCATGCATACAGCAAGTGAATAGCAACAGTGAACACATAGCATAACATATGAATACATAATCTAACAAATGTGCAAAAATATCATCAAAAACAAGAATAAATGCCAGTTTTTGATTAATTATCCAGCTCTTGCATTTGTTTGGTGAGAAATCCCAGTCTTCCCAGGAGAAGGCTGATATGTATAAGTAATCATTTTAAAATTAAAGACAGAAGACAGTCTGCCCTACTTGCATCTCTCTTGCTGCACCAGTCCCAGACCTCGGCTGCTGCTGTGAATGAGAGTGTTCATCACTGACATATAAAATGAGGATTAGAAATTCTTTAAGTCGTTAAATTACCCTCCTTCTCCCCAGGCGGCGGTAATACATCTAAATTCCGCTCAAAGAAAGAGCGAGAAAAAAAAATGTTCAAAGATTCAACGTGCTGATCTGTGTGACTTATATGTCCCACTTTTCCATGCAAATCAACAGGATCTAACGGCACCGCCGGTCACTGATATTTTTCATCTTGTGTCTTCACTTCCACAGGGATCGCAGCCTTGCACAACATTCTTTGGTCTGCTTTGTGCTGTCTGGGACAATCACAAGCCTTTCAGCCACCACATCACCACCACTGAGATTACAAAGCCAAAGGTTGCCCTTTGCTGGCCTATACAGGCATGTGTATGCGTATGTGTGTGCGTGTGTGTACATGTGGCTTTCCAAAGGAAGCGCCCATGCAGTGTCTGGGCTGGCCAGGTGTTGTGGGGTGACGGTGGACCTATTTTCCAGCTGGCTGCTCTTGTTAGAAGTCTGCCGGGCACACAAATCGCAGGCATTGATTTTGCTCAACCGGTAAAAAAGGAGGTCTGTGATTACAATGCATACTTCAGCCAAACTTCAGCAACTTTCCAAATCTCCTTTCCTCCATTCTGTCACCCTCTCTCCTGCTCTAAATAAACATTTTTAATTTACAGAAGATAAACAATAATTTTCCTGCAGTAAGATAAGCGCTTGAGAGGCAGAATTTCGACTTTTGAGCAGTTTTTGTCATTGGGGCTGAATCAATTATACATGCTGCACTAAACTAGTTAGTTAAAGCTGAATAAGTAGTTAGAGTATGACTAATTTTAGGTGTAACCTATTGGTAGGATCTAGGTATGGATATTTAGGGCTCTGGCAGACTTTATGTATAGAATGGTACATTGTAACTGCTCCTAAGTAGCAATCAATACATACGGTATATTTATGGAAAATTAGTTCAGAGAATATACTTTACATCTGTGTCATACTGAGCTTATTGAAATATGAACTATACATTCACACAATACACAAAACAATCTGCTATCCCTGGGGTTGCTCCTCCATGCCTGGGCTCCTTCAGGCTGTCAGTAAACAAACACAAGCAAATTTGGCGTCCTCATAAAGGCTGTCGAATTGCTGTCTAATACGGCTCAGCGAGCAAATGCCAGTACATTCAATGCTAGTGGAGGTCTGTTCATTAATGACATCCACACCAGATGGAGCTTACGAGTTGCGGTTGGAGGAGATGCAGTCAAAGACAGCTCCCTGGAGACGAAAAACACAACTTTCTTATAAAAGTCAAGCGATGTGTTTTTCCCAGGAACACATCTTTGACGTGAAAGCTCGAAAATGGTGAAAGTGTTTTAGTGAGCAGCAAATGAATGCGTTTGGAAAGGTTTTGGTGCAATCAAAGCTAAATGTGTTACCTTGCTTTAGTTTCAAGGCCTCTATGTTCCCTGTGCACTCACGCCAGATTTTATTTTATTTGGACGTTCCAGCCCAGCCTAAGTCATCACCACTTTTCACCTTCTGTTTCCGCTACAAAACCTCTGGATGCTTTCAGGCTGGATGAAAAGGCTTCACCTAAAAGGGCCGGTCATTGAGCGTGGAGCCTTCACAGCTCACTGTGGCACTGTGAACACAGGGGCTCATTCACTGCAGCACTGGTCCTAATGCTCCTGGCCGTTTGGACAACTCAATTTCTTCAAGTCTGGCAATGCCTCTTCTTGATGATGCTTCTAAAGCATGACTGGCACTCAGCTGTCACAAAATTTCTCAGAAGGGATACGCCTATGATTTCCATATAAATAGTAAAAACCTGGCTTCTGATACTAAGGTGTTTTCTCATTTCTGGGGACCAGTGCAGCCTCTCATTTTGTGTTTGTAGTGGCACTGTACAAGGAAGTGCCTTCTTTCAAACACCATGTATCACCTCTGCCTTCTGCCACAGTCCTGTTATTTAGTCTTCAAACCAAAGCCAGCGTTGGTGTTAATAACTGTTATCAATATGCCAGAGACATCTGTTTCTACATTTAAACTGTTTTTTTTTTCTTTCTTGTGTGTGTACATGTGTTTTTTTTTTCCTTTTACTTGTGTTCCCTACACCACAGCGGCGTACCAACAGAGCAAGAACTCATAATTAATCCAGCACATATAATTGCATTTCAATCCATCTGGGTGCTCTCATGACGCCGTGATTCTCCTGTACCCAGATGTGTCTATTCCATCACAGCCTAATTAGCCTCCGCAAAGCCCTGCGTTAATGCAACCTGAAGATTGGAACAATAGAAAAACAAAAATGGAGGCTAAGTAGAAAGGGAGCTGGAATCAATTTTAGCCACTAAATGGTTGTTTGGAGGAGAAACAAACATCAAAAAAGGTTACAGTAGGTGTTTTTTGTCTTGGCCAAGCCTCAGTTGAGGTGTTGAAATGGTGTTTCAATTTTGTTGCCATTTGAACCTGTTGTTCTTCGCCCGTCCATTTACACATGTACTTACAGTCCATGCCTGGAAACCTTGACTCCATTATACTGTGAACTGTGACCAACGTGGCGCCGGCCTCTTAACGCCTCCTATAACCCTGAGGTGAAGAGTGGGCCAACGAGGCTAAAGAGTGTACGAGTGAGGGAGAGAAACATGAGTGAGGAGATGTAAAGGTTCACTCAAGGAAGCGCTTTATCAGCCCAGTGCAGCTCTCCTCCACCAGATTGGCCTCGTGTGTTTATGCGCAGAAAACAGGGCCTATCTCAGGGCTACAGCTCGAGCTCAGGAGGGCTGTGCCTGCCCGCCCCGCTCGCGCGCTCACTCAGCATGGAGTTGAAGAGTTCACCCGGCAGGCTGAGAGTTGCCTCTTGTTTTGTAATATGGAGACTGAACCCCAGGCAGGCCTACCGAGAGCTCTGCAACGAACAGTGCTGAGCCCAGCTCCCCTTGTAACACCTCTACCCCTTATCCACCTCCCCGCCGCACACAAAGACACATCTGTAATGAAGATTCTGCACTCTGTTTACTCCTCTGCTCTGCGCTCCCACGGAGGAAAAAGTTGAGCCATGAAATTGGTGAGGATGAGCGCGAGATGGAAGTTGGGATGGGGTTATTATGTGAACTAATGTCATCACATGTTTATTTGGTGACAGTTGGTTTACACAAACTTCAGAGCCTATGCAGCAAATTCCCACATTTTTTTTTCAACCTTATAACTGTTAGAAGAGAGAGATCGGTCTCCCTGAAACAGAGGGAAAAAAATGAGTTCTCGTCCTTTGGTCGCCTCTGGCAATGCTTTGGCATTATTGTTCCTAAGTGCCCAGAAGCCTGGTGTGTATGAGAGGGAACAGGCAGGAGAGACACAGAGATCTGACTGCATGGAAAACTGTGGGAGGGGGAGACCGACAGAAAGGCTGAGAGTGAGTACGAGGGGACACATTGTTCGAAAAATAATATTAATAAATGGTAATGGCAGACGAGAGACCCAGACAGTGCAGAGGAGGGATGGATGGGGAAGCACTACCATGTCACTTGTGAGTCTTGTGTGTCTGTATGCACTGACACAACACTGCACTCATTATAATTGCAGAACAAACATGTTCACGGCTTGAACTTTCAAACACAAATATGCTGTACAAGCATCTCATGTCAGTTCCCCCCTATCAGTTTTTTATGTGAAGTTCCTTGTGTGTGTGTGTGTGTGTGTGTGTGTGTGTGTGTGTGTGTTCCCCTGCACCATTAGTATCTGCCTAAGGACAGAGGGATTTTTAATATGTGTATTCTCACTAATGCTCCTTCTGCAGTCTGATGGTGATTGCACTCCTTTGCCCAGTCCTTTCATTTGTACCAGAGGACCTGGCCTCATCAATGATTGAGCACAGGCTTGCACAGAAAGACGAGCAGCAAGCCGACAGGCAGGGAGGCTGGTTTTATTCTCAGCAACGCTGTGTATGAGTCTGTGTGGGTGGAACAGAGGCCATTTTCCAGCTGAAGAGACACTGGTTTACGTTTCGGCCAGAGAGACTGTGCAGAAAAGCTGGCTAAAGAATGATGAGGGTAAACAGAAATGGAGGTGTGTGTACACCTCAGTTGAGCCCCGCTGTTATCCAGTACAAAATAGCCCAGAATCCCAAAGGTGTGTGCTCGCCTCGCCTCAAACCGTGTGTCAACTCACATGCTATTGCAATCTTTATGACCTCATCAAGGCGAAACAGGCTGAATTCGCGGGCTCGGGCGATGGAGCGTTGCCGGCTCTCCTATCTCTGATGGGCCCTGCGTGGCCTTGCCAGGAGGGATGCGTGTGTCGATGGATGCAGATGGCCTCATAATGAGAGACAGGGGAGGATGGATACAGTCATTGGTCTTAATGGAGCCTCGCCTTTATTTATGAGACAATACGCTGTGGTTTCCTAACAAAAGAGGGGCCGGGATAATGTCATCACTGTCAGCGTTAAACCCTCCCTCACGCAGCGGAGCGCCATAACTCCTCCTGTCAGCAGCGCAAGGATATACCGTGAGCCGACATGTGAGTGTGTGTGGTGAGAGGACGCAATGTGGAGCAGGGTTCTTGTGCACATCCACTCAACAGGAGCCACTTTATTGGCCCTGTTGGCCTTTTTTCATTTCATGGACGGGAAATCTTTAATTTGAGTCTTGCTTGCTGTCAGCCAGCGTCCCCTCTGCCATCACTCCGCTCTACACAGTTTCATGCACAACCCCCACACACCCTCCCTGCGTCCCGCCCCACTTCAAAATCGATAGTCGATTGGCTACTCAGGATGGCTGCCTTGTTTTAATCTTCACCAGTGTGGCTCTGCTCGATGGTTATAGCCTCACAGGAATTAAATAAAGAGAGCACCTGCAAGAGGGATGAAAATTCGAAGAGTTCACTCCCAAAGAGTTTTTTCTCTTTGTTTGTTTATGAATTAGTTCAAAGGAAACATTAATCCCAACAATCAGACGCACTATAAATCTCCCAGTCTATAATTTTGAGCTCTACTTGAATGAGTATTTGATTTATTTTTTCATGCTACCTTATCGGCTCGATTTTAAGTGCTTACATTCCCGTTAGGTCACACATTCTAAGTGCATTTCATGCCATTTAAGTAACTGAAACAATTTTCAAATCATTTTACTGCCCAGCTGTGCCTGCCTATTATTGAAATTACTATACATTTGATAGAAAATGTAGTGTTAATATCTCGCTGTACAATAGCTAGGCTCTGACACACTTCGGGTAGCCTTTGCTTAACTAGTTATCAGCCCCTCGAATTTCTTTCTCTTTCTCCAGCGAGATTAAAAGCCCATGTGAGCGAGGGGAGAGGCAGAGATGCACAGAGAGAAGCACAGCGAGCTACTGAAGCAGAGAGCGAGAGAGTTCAAGGAGGCTGACCTCACTCGATACGCTATTGATTTGCTCGTTTGGGTTCACAGCAGGAGTCTGACACTGGAACTTAACAGCTGAGGGCTCCATCTTGAGTAGCAGATGTGAATAAGATCAAATCCAATCACCTCATTTTCCCTTTTATGCCACGCCGAGAAAAAAAAACCCAAACAAGCATGAGAGTATGTTGTCGAGCTGTGAGCATGTAGCAGGAACACATAACTACTACGACAATCTGGTTGTATCCATGCCAACGTTTGTTGATGTTTGTTCATACTGTACATAATTTATGTTTTCTGTGTAGCTGTGCTATCTCTGCATGTGAGTGTGTGCAGCACTAGAGTATGAACTGTCCTTTTGTTTATATTTGTTTTTAATCCATCTGCCTTGGCGTGAAAACAGTTTCACCCTAGTGACATTTTATTTTAAGTGACTGGTTGCACAACCACTACTCTCCTACTCACCCGCTCCTCTTCTCTTTCTCTCTCATCTTTCATCTTTTCTCTTTATCATTTCTCGCGCGCAAAACGGGATATTCAACATTTATGGTTTACAGAAGCTGTCATGTATAATTCAGGCGCGATAAGTTCTCTGATGAATTGACCTTGAGGCAGACCGAGGCTTTTGATTACACTTCCGTAGCCTGACGCTACAGCTGCTTGAAGGTATAGCGTAGGCTATTTAGGAGTTGTTGGCCTGTGTTTCTGCTGATGTACGCTATCCCCTTGCTACTGGAGATGGTGCATGTGCATCAGTGTGTGCATGAGTACAGCCATGCATTCCCTTACTGTAAGAAGAATTAGGCATTATGTTTTGCTACGTGTGTGTGTGTGTGTTTAGTTTGACCAATTTTAGCGGTCTGCAGCAGCCAGCCAAGCAGATTATAAACAGCTAGTTCTAATCCAGAAGAAATCAGAGCCAAAGCATGGGAGCTCTACCTCTTATTTAGTCTGCAAGAGGGAACAGTTGAATGAGATTTAAATAGAGGAGCTGGGATTTGCTGACGAACCAACTAACTGCTGTTGACAGTGCTGTGTTCCCCATAGTTTAGCAGCCCCACTTTGAAGACAGATTACTGTGGATTAATGCAGTCGACAGATTTACAGTCTACGATGATGCCCTTTGACAAAAAGGGGGCAGAATGCATTTGAGGTGAAGTGGGTGTGTGGCGAGTCACATTGATTATACTGGAGGCATCTTGAAAATGAGTTTTGACACGTCACAATTTAAATGTAAAAAGATCATTCATTATTATAACTATCTAAACAGCAACAGTGGAGATTAGAATGGTAGAATTTGACATTTAAACATGCCAAGTAAATATGAAACGGTAGATGTTATTTCTGTAGGAATACATTTGTACATGTACATACAATACGTTCTCCAGGGGAAGAACATGAATCTAAACTAATGTGTGTATACTACTGTATATTAATTTATTCAGTTTCCAAATATCATGGCAATTTTCTGTAAGGGATCAGTGGCTTGAAAACTAAAAACTAATAAAATAAAATGCTGTTTTAGTCAAATGCTCTCGCTTACCCAAACAGATTCACTAATGATGAGTTCATATTCAGTCGTTCTGATCCTCTAAATGGATCTCTTATCATTCGCACACCAAAAGAACGCCACGTGTTGCAGGGCCCGGAGCACCAGTTAGAGTTACACTGATGTTAGCCTGCCTGGCTCCTCCAGTTGCTGCATCTTCTGTTCCAAATTATGTGGTCATGTGTAGATAACATAAAATAGCACAATCAACCATGGCGCTTCTCTGGCAGCATCTGATGTGTGCCGCGGAGAACATGAGAAATGTGATGGCATCTTGTATGGTATCTTGTTCAAAAATAGGAAAGGTTTGGGCTTTTCAAAGATGACAGTTGATGAAAGAGTTGACGGGGCTCTCAAGGCTCAACATAATTGGACGACATAATACTGAGCGATATAAAAAGGCTCATTTGCCTCACTTAATCGACAAAATTAAGGGGGGGAATGGAAATACTGCAGAGAGATAGTTAAAATCCCAGTATGAATTCATTAAACTGTGCAGTTGGGCACATTTTTTCCTTCAGTTGAACTGATGTATGTTCTGTCATCTAAAAAATATCAATTAAAATTATGCTAATGACTAAAAGCATGACTCAAAGGAGAGACGTAACATTTACACAAAGTGTTACCCCCCACACCCACATCCCATGTTGCAGAATTTGAACAAATCTTTCCTGAAAGTTGGCTGAAATATTAGTCGGAACTCTCTGGCCATCAACCCTGGTTTTCACCTCTTCATGGGTATATTTTTAACAGACGTTCAAATAGATAATCACTCTGTAACACACACAGGCGTCATCTCTTACGGTTAAGTCTTCAAATGCCATGAGATTACTCCTTACGGCTCTTATAGTACTGTGCAGATTTAGATGAGAAGCTGTAACGGCATATCAAGTGCTGTGTGGTAGTTTGTTACGGCTGCTGCACATGTGCAAACATCTGCATATCATCGCCGTAGCTCCATTTATCCTCGCAACATTAAATCCATTTACCTCTTGCATGCCACGAGTCTAAATCTGGGGCCGAGTAATTAAATGCCATTCTCTTCCTCCATTAGAGAGATAATTAAGTAGGAAACCGGCACTCGTCTCATTGCTCTTTTATACAGAAGTAAATGGGGGCTGGGAAAGGGTAAAATAGATGTTACCTTGACTGAGAATCTCCCGATTAGCAGGCCCATCTGTAATTTCTACATCTCTGTCTTTCTCTGTAATCCTTTCACTCTCTTCTCTTTAGTTTTATACTAACAAGCTCATCATGTATAAGTAAAATCACATCACATTTTAAAAATGTATGAACGTGTTCCAGGTTTTATTAGCCTCAGCGGTGGCTTTAGGTGTCTGTCATTGCTAAAAGACCATCTGTCCTATGCTCTGGAGAAGAAATATCAACTCGGTAATCTTCATTTGACAGTAACAATTCACAGTTGGTCACAATGGGTGACGTTTTCACAGATGGGTGCCAGGGTTTCCATTTTCAGAGTTGCAAATCAGCAGCGGAAAGTGAGGAAAATGGAGATAGATTTGAGGGAACTCTCACAATTAGTGTGAAATCTAAATAAACCCTCTTATTTTAGCACAAGAGTGCTATTCCATTGGGGATTATCGGAGATTAGGAAGCCAGTGAATGTAGAGTCTAAACATGCAGTAGAATCCTGTTAGCTATCTAAAGAAGCATGAAGGTAGAGTTAGATGAGATGAGATCAAGTGATACCAGTTTCCAAGATAAATATTCTTTGAACATTCATACAGCCCAACTTAAAAAAAAAACTTAATACTTTTAATCTTTCACAAAGCTAACTTTAGAATTTAGGTTAATTAAAGCAATACATGGAGTGAATGCTTGTTTTTTTTCTTATAGGGCATCTTTTAACATGCCTTCTTTCATTGATTTAGTTTCACTTTTAATAATTCATGCCATTTTGTCTTAACAAAATAGATTTAGTCACATTTAAGTAAATGCTCAGCCTTTGATGAGCACATGCTGTTCTAATTTGGTAGTTACTAATCACAATTTACACGAGTGAGTAAAAAAAGAAAAAAAGGACAAGTCCTCATTTAAAATCAAACTCTTTTAACTTTTCAGTTCTCAGATGGAGAAACGAGGTTTTCCAAAATGTATCTGCATTTACACAAAGGCAGTCAGCTCTCCTTTCTCCGCTGAAAAGCAAAAAGAAAGGCAGAACACAGCATGACCTAGGCGTGAGACAGTGTAACATGCGAGAATATGGGAGCCAGTGTCTTTTTAAAAGCCTAAAGCTGTCGTCAGCATGCACAATGTTCAGAGACATTCGGGCAGATGTTCCTGCTCAGGCTTGATTGCCTTCGCCAAGGCCCATCAGGGATTGCACTTAGCCTAGCTGGAGCTGGCAAAAAAAGACACAGAGTCCCGAGTTATTTTAGCTATGCTCAGTTCCTCCATTAGATGCAGCTGAAATATTGACGTCGCTTGCTCTTTTCTCTGCTTTTCTCCGTGTCTCTTCCGCACCTAAGGTCAAGAATTAGTTGGAGTAGATTTGAGTGGTAGCCGATAATAGCTTTTGTTTTTTGTTCTTCTCAGTCACAAATGTGGCATTGTCTGATTTGATTCCTATTTAACTGCTGTATGCTTTTGTCTCTCTCTTCCCAAATGATAACCATGTTTAAATTTTGACCGTTACCTCCAAGTTATGCATTCGCTTAATCTCTTTAAATTCATACTTTGGCTGGTCCATCATTATACACAAAAAGAAAAATAGCAACTTACATTTCACTTAACTATTTCACTTAATATACATACAGCAATAGCTTTAGTAACATACTTCAAGCAGATTGTACATGTGGTGGATGCAAACATTAAGCTTTGATAGTAGCCGTGTGTGTGTGTGTGTGCATGTGCTACAATAATCAGCCTTTATTCTTATCTGAGCTGTACTTTTGTTAATTACTTCTTTTATTTGGCACATTGACACAGTTACTAATCATGTAGAATCTACATTCACAAAGGATTAACAGTATACTCACATGACAAGACAAAGTGAAAACATATATTTTATGAATAATAGCATATAGAAATTACCTGACTCAGTAATTAGAGCTTTAGACACACAAACGTGGTGCAGATTCATCTGATCTTTGTAAATAAAGTATAATTCCTGTGAGGGAAAGAACGAGTGGTTTGAACTTCATCACAATTATTTCTCTACCTCAGATGATTCTGCCTGAGGGATGTGTGTGTGTGTTTGTGTCTATGTGTATACTGAAATGCGGCTGAGCACATCTTTTTATCTGCACATATCACGTGCGTCGTCACCTGCCTTCTGGGAGGCCTTAGAGATTCAGATTCACGAAACCATGGCCTTATCTTAATATTTCTGATGTAAGACATAATAATGCATGTACTAGCAGTACCTTACAGAGGGGGAATAAGGTTAGACTGTTTTGGTGATGTGACCCCAAAGCCTTATTCGTGCATAATCATATTGTACATTATTATTATACAACAAAGTCATTTTATTCCCAACACTATGCTGCACTGAAATTCCCTTTTGTTTAACAGAAATACTGTTCTTCTCACTCACTGTTTCCACTACGTGGTACGGCTCGACTCGACTTCACTCACTTTTGGTACCTCTACTTTGTTTTCCACTGTAGATGGCGTTACTTCGGATAGCACCCCATCAGTGTTGATCGTCAGAACAAAACAGTTGGAAAACAACCAGGAAAACACACTGGTGCTTCACTTTGGTCTTGAGAAGCTGTCATCTATATTCGCTGACAAACTGTAACCTGCACTGTACTTTTACTGGCAGATTGACAAGTTCACTGCTCACCTTTCCCTCTGCACCGCTCATTCACCATCACTTTCTGCCTCGCTTTTGCTCATCCGCACTCTCACTATGCACACAAAAAGGAGCTTTCACCCTGTTCTTACCCTGTGTTCTCCATATGTCAGCGCTCTGTCTATGGGGTGGGGTCCTGCGTTAGGCGTTCAGTGTTCTGCAGTGTTTTCATCTTCGGTCAAGCTTGGAACTTTGACCGAGGTGGTACCAAAGAAATGTTTTATGTGCTATCTATAATTCAAAATGTCTACTTGTTCAAAAAGAGTGTCCAGAGTCATGTCGAGTCGAGTCGAGTGGTAGAACTACAGCTTCGGTATTTATGAACAGTTCTACTTTTAGTCTTTCTGTTCTTTGTTAATGTACATAAACCTTACTTTTCCAAATATCCTTTTAATGTGGAATATCTGGTGAAGGTGTTTGAAATAAGCGGGAAAGTAGAAACATTTGGAACTGCTGATTTTAATTACTGAACGTTATAGTACAGGTTATGATCTAAGGTTGGAGGGTTTATTAGGCTGGCCTTTATTTATGCTAGCCACTTTGTTTTGTCTAATTCCTTTTAAATGGGCATTTAACTCCTCAGGTTTGTTGATGCTGATTTTACATATCCATCACACATGAAGTAATTGTACATCCAGTTCTAACCGGCGAGCGGTGTGTCATTACAAATCACCTCCAATGTGCCTCCTGCCTACTGTCATATCATTCACCTTTCCTGAAAGTGACCTAAAATCTGTGCATCCACACGTGGGGATAGGAGAGACTGCTTTCCAGCCATAATTACTCTGTTCCATATTCATGAGTGAGAGCGCCCAGTGTGAAATGTCAGTGTTTCCCACCATGCTTTGTCCTATCCTCTGCCAACTCTAATTGGACCGGTGCAGGTAGCCTTAGCAAAGGGGAAGATGGAAGCCAGCCTGGATTGTGGTCAAAGGGGCCTGTGGTTGAATTTTATCACCCCACCGCAGTATCAGCACAGAGACTCACCAGGGCAGGATGGCCAATATTCAGCTACCCTGGGGTAATTAAAATGTCCTCCTTTTAATTCGCACCCGGCTGGTGAAGCATGATATCATTATTGGAATGCATTATAATTCAAGGTTATTATGGGTCTGCCGACAATCGTGAGATGTTGGAGTGCTGTGATACTAAACACTGGTTTATTTCAGCTAAAAGAAAAGGTGCAGTAGTCCTCTGTGCATTATGTCATCCCTTAGTCCCCTCTGGGATGTGACCCAAAACATCTCTACACATCATGAGTTCCAGGGCGCTGACAATTTTTGCAGTGACAGCAGTGTTGTGGAGCCACACCTGGTGGAGAGCTTTGCATACCTGCTGTACTCTAGCATCTGTTATTCAGGCCCGATTAAGTGTGATTCGATGCAAAAGCACCTACGCCGGTAACGTAGAATGCAGCTCGGCAGTTGAGCATCACCATCCCTGTCACTTTGGTAGGTGAAGTGAGGCAGGGAGAAGGGGAAGGGCTTAGGTATGTGTGCATTTAAGTGTGTGTATGTGTGCGCTTTAACTTATGTGTATGTGTGGATGTATGTAGGAGAAAGGGTAGGTGATTGTCTATTGTTCTACAAATTAGCTGACAGTCAACCTCCAGCTGGCCTGTGGGTGACACACGTGGGCTGAGTGGCAGGTGCAAGCTTTGTAGCTGCTCCGTGTTGCTTTTGTCAAAAACAAGTAAAATTGAGCTTTTGAACGATAGCAGAGGCGTGTGGGTTGCTTTTGAATAGTCACTCTGCGCTGCACTTGAACGCACAATAAAGCTGTTTTCAAACTAGACCGGCTTGTTTTGTCGTCCTCTCACGAGTAGAGTTGAGCCCGCCGAATCTTGGACAAAGCCACTATGGCTCGTAGAAGAGGTGTTGGATTGAATTTCTCTCCCTCTTTGAGTGTTATGTAGCTGTTGGGCTTTCTTTATTCTCTCCGTCTCTTTGTCTGTAAAGGACATTAAGCTGTGTTTCAATCGATAATAGCTGTGCATCAAAATAAATAAATAAACAAAAATCCTCCATATTTTTAGGTCCGATGTGGGTGCCAATTTGGAGAGCTCCAGAATAAAAATGGAAAAAGGTGTCATCTGTCAAAAAAAGTTGATCCAGAATCAATGTCTGCTACAGAACAGGTCATGGTCATCCAGCAATGTGCTGTACCCACCAACCCCGTACCGTAACAGGTAGAATAGCTTGTAGCACATGCGTTGTAGCAATGTACTATTGCTGACCTTGCAAGCGTAGACAGTTTTTTGCAGCTGTGAGAGCTTCCCACTCTTTTAAAAATCCTCCCACGGAGAACATTAACTGCTGTGCAGTGTCCTGGCATCTTTTTAAGTAGATACTTAGGGTTGGTATTACATCCTTTTTTATAAGCACCTGTAGCAACACACCCAAACAAGAAAAGCATTGGTGTTTTGTTCAACCACTTAATACAAACTCTCATTACACCCTCTGACAAGCAACCTCTCATGGTCATGAAAAGTCTTTATTGCCCTGTTCAAGTAGCAAATGTTGGAGTGTGATGTTGTTTCACTGCAGCAATTCTTCTAATCTCAGGGTTGAGGTTGAGATGGATAGTTGAGTCAACAAACTTTGACACAGGAAACCATCTCATTCCCGCAGTCAACATTAGTTTCTTTTAACCATGTACGTGTTCTTTCCCTCTCCAGAACCAAGTTTTAGTTGCCTACATTTCGCCAGAGTCTAACCATGCAGGCGACAGATTAGAACATTCCCACATGAATCATTGTCTTTTTGTCATCGATGTGTAAGGACTGACTGAAGGATGCAGAGCTTTAGTCGCTCTGAACAAAGCTTAGAAGCGCCACACTCGTCAGTGCACATGTAAGCGAACATGTGCTTGTGTGTGTCGACATGTGTATATCCGCGCTCGCTGCTCGTGAGTGTGCAGACGAGAACAGGCAACATGAACATATTACCGCTGTGATGGTTTCTCATTCCTACACCATCCCATAAGCAATCATTTCTGTCTCTCACCCACTCAGCCGTCACAGGTATCACACACACAGCATAAAATCCCTGGGCACTTTCTCCCTCAACGAGGTATGATCCATATTTCATATATTGCCTGTAAATCGCTTGGCCAGAACTGTTTTGACGAAGCCCTGGAAGTGGCAGGGGGCAGATTGGCTTGGTGCCTGAAGCTTACGGTACCTAGAATACAAACAAGCCTTCCACAGAAAGTGTAAAATGCTGTATATGGGTATTTTTAGTGTCCGTTTTCAAGGTTGAAATGCTCTCTATTACCATTTCTTAGCAATCTAGTGTGTTGTACCAGTTTATCATCATACTTGCAAACCAGTGTGTATTCATTGGAACCAATTTGCCAGAGTGCATTAAGACAGGAATTAAAATGTTGAGAAATGGAAAACGGCATCATCAGGCTTCGTGAAATAGAGCAATCAAACTCCCATTCTGCTGGAAAGTAGTGCCAATTCCACAAGCCCTCTCCTGCCTTTGTCTTGCATCAAATAACGCAGCCTCTGTGCAGTCACAGTTTAGAGTGTGAGGCCAAAACAGATTCCGTGCAGTGTCTATAGTATATTTAAAATATGCAAAGCCATCTGAGTTATAAATTCATCCAAAGCTTATCATTTCTTCTGATGACGCAGGGGCTTGGCTGTTTTTGTGCATGCGTGAGGGCACGTGGCCCAGTGTGTTTATAGGTGCTGATCCTTTGATCCTGGATCACCTTGAGGACAGTGACTCAGACAACGCCGTGTGGGAGACAAAATAGATGTGTACTCTACCCTGAAACGCCTGCAGAAGGTTAACGTCGAGGGAAAGGGAGATCAGTCGGGGGGGAGAGGTTTTGTTGTGCTCGTATTTGTACATGCCTCTGCACATGGGGTTTGAAAGGAGTCAAAAACAATTTTCACCTGTGAAGGGCAAAATATTTCAACAACAAGGTACATTTATTACATTGTACAAAAGACGCAGTTAAGCAACATTTCGGAAAGGGAGCTTTTTCACTTCAGGGGTAGATGAGGAGGTCAATACCAGCAGATGCTTAGCTTAGCTGAAAAAAATTAAAACAGCTTGTCTGGTAATGCACGTGTATAACACAGCAAATTATTGCTTTTACTCCACGCGTTTGTGGGTGAATTGTAAAAGATACGGTGTTAATGTGTGTAATTTAGAGGTGCTAGTGGGCGTATTTCTATTTATTTTTTTAATCTTCAGACTAGCCATTGCTCTCTTATTTCCAGTCTTTATGCAATGCTAAGCTATCTGGCTCCAGCTGCATATTTTAACATTTTATTGTGACAGATATGAATGCCAATCCTCTAATCTAACTCTCAGCAAAATAGCGAATAATGTCAGACTATTCCTTTAAAGCAACACAGTACGCTGATGCAATCCAACTCGATAATTCTGCAATAAATACTGCCTGGGTGAAGGTTATAGTGTTGAATTTTGGTGTCAAAGAACTGTTGATTCAACTCTCTGGTAATTCTTAAGCCCCCAGAATACAGAGGTGTGCTGACTCTATAGTTTCCAATGTCTGCATGTTAAAAATGTATGATGTATGTATTATAAATGTAGTAAAACTGACACATCCTCTTTTTTTAGAGTGCATATTTATCTCTGGGACCTTTAGGGGGATACCTTCAGAGACATCCCATCACACAAAGTGCCACATGATAATATCGCCCTGTCACTTGTTGGATAAATGCATGACAGGGTGTGATATCATGAGATCTGTGTTTGCCAGTGAAAATTACAGAGCCAGCAGTATTTTCATAGGTTTTTATCTCGGAATAGCTTTTGTCAAGAACTGCTTGCCAGCTTCAAACCCTCCATGTGATCGGTTGAAAACAATAATATGAACTGATTTGACATATTAGAGAAAAGCAGGTTTGCTCTTCTGCTGTATTTCCTTCATATGAAAAGAGAGCTAGATGAGAGATGTAAGACTGGGCCAAATCAGTCTAACCCCATGGGGAACAGTTATGTACTCTTTGGGGGAGCTTTATTTTCACATGGGTGTACTTATTAGCTTTGATGCTCAAAAATGGAAATAGCCTCCCTCCAGAGGTAATTTGTTCACTTTTGGTGGTGAATTATTTAGCCCTGATCCTACTTTGTTTTTTTTCTTTTTTGCCAAGGCAGGCCAAATCAATGCACATCTGCTGTTTTTTAGTAATATCTATAGGCAATATCTGAGCTTGTTCTGTGTGTCCCATGTGGTGTCTGTTTACTTGCGGAGGAAATTGACTGTGTGTGGAAAGTACCAAAAGACAGCCTTTGTGAAGTTTAAAGAACTTTCTCTTATTCTAGCATTCGTAAAGCCCCCTGTATAGCTCTGTGGCACTCAGTTGTTTGCTGTGTGGCTGGCAGATGCCATATGCTGCTGATCCTGGAGGCGGCAGTTGTTTCACACCAAGAATGGATTTTTTTGGTGTGAGTGGTAACTTCATCTGTCCTTTTTTTTTTACTCTACTGTATCTGATTATATGGGGAAAACTTTCCCAGAGCTAGGGTAGATTCTGAGTCTTAATTGCTCAAGGACATTTCAGCAGAGCTGGTGCTCTCCAAGACATAAAATTCAATTAAATTCAGGTATTCCAGTTGATGGATCTCTCTGTACTGGTTTATGTTCCGCCCCATTTGTACCCCAGATTGGTAGAAAAATTGCCCTCATGGTTTAACATCCCATGGATCCAGTTTTTACAGGCAGGCTCTAGTATACCATGCTGTTGCTGCTTTGCCAGTGGTTTGAGAATCTACCGTTGCTCTCTATTTTCCCGTTAGCTCCCTTTCTTTTTAAAGATTACAGGTGCAACAGTAAACTATCTGAATCTCGTCTCCAAAGGCCCTCTAAAAATATAGGCTGTAACTTCAATACCTGATGAATGTTCCAGCACAGAAATCTTTTGCAATAAAAGCCTAATCCCTTACACAGATCTTTATTTGTGACAAATGAAAGGGAAAAGGGAAATCTGGATGCGCAGAATAATAGTCTGTTCAGTAGAAACTAGGTCTTCTGGGATTGTATTGTTCCCAGTGCTGCACCCAAGGGAACACACTGTGATGTAGGTCTTTTCTTGATTCACGTTTTATATGAAAACATAAATAAATTTGAGCAGTTTAGTCATCCATTTTTAATAGACTCCACCAGCATTTGTGAAATATCTTTACAATTTCTTCAAATACATACATGTTTGTACAGTTGACTGCCTGAAGTTGACAACTGCTTATTTCCATTTTTAATAGAAATGTTCCAGTTGTGTGCTTAATCTGTTTATTCTTTTGGTGGTCTCTCTGTATGCATTTTGTACATTTGTATTTTCTGGCTTGGTTTGGCTCACTTCAGCTCAGCTCAACTCACCCCAAGCTGTTGTCCTCTAATTTAGGTTTGAGGCTTCATTCATAAGTTATACGGGTGTTACTGCATTTTTAATCTTTCAAACAAACAGCCACGTTTCAATTGCTGCTTGTCAGTTTTGATTTTATAATTCATTCATTATTAAATGTGTTAGGCTGCAGAGCACTGCTACGGATGGATTACTGCACTTAAGCCATGGGTGGGGTATGACTCTTCTGTATGTGTGACTGGAAGGAGAGGGTGAACATGTACTTGCACATGTGCGTGCATGTTTGCATCTGGTTAGGTTTGTCTTAGTCGTGTCAGAGCAGATGTGAGTTGGCAAAAGACACAAAAGACTTTTTAAAGTTGCCTGCATTGCCTGATTGAAACATCCAAAATGTCCGAACCATATCATTCATTTCAGTAGACCTTTAGTTGCTTGAACTCAAGGTCAGGAAGTGGAGCCTGAGCTAGGAATTCCTTGAGTGTTTATTGGCAGGAATGGAGTACAATATTCATTAGTATGTTTCCATTAGTGTAAGAATAGTTATGTTTTTGATGTCTTGAAATGAGACCTTTATATCTCCAGTGAGAGCGGGTCCTCTTCCTTTGACTCTAGCATGTTGAACCACCATTCTACACCTTCTACAGTAGCCTAGAACAGACAAATCAAACACTGATCTAAATATGACCTTTTACTTTTAATTTGAATTTGAGTTTTTCTTACACATTGGACCTTTAAACTACTATTTCATGAGTCATGAAAGAAACTTTATGCTCAACATATTCTTGATGTTTCCAATTCCCCTTTGATTACTTTAATGCTGTTGGATGGAATATTTGCCCAGAGCAAGCTATGTCAATAACTACTGGATTGACAAGACATTTTGTGACCTTTAAAATTTACCTTTGACTAAGACTTTGCTCCATAAGGCTTGGGTATCTCACCAACAATATCACTAACTGCATTGCTTTTAATGTTTTTGTGCACAAAAAAATTGAACCATGTAATTGCCAGGTTCAGAGGATTAAACCTGCAATAACTAGTTTCTCTGGCCTCTAGGGGGCAGCAGAAACAACTTGTGACAACATGACACCGGCAAATGATCCCTATCACCTTTTAAGTTTAAATGGTGAACTTGTTAACAGTTACATCCAGCAGTTACGGAGCAACGTATGTTTTGGGTCGTGCACCAGTCCACCTGTTTGTAAACCCTGTACTATGTACACCGGTTAGTCGCTAACTGTGTCCGTCTGCTGTTTGGCGCTTAGCAGAGCAATACCATCTAGATTTTTATAGATGTTTCACTGAAAACGACAGAGCGGTGAAAGTGAACCATGAACAGTGAAGCTGTAGGCCAGACAGCTAAACAAAGAGTCGAAAGCTCTGTAAATTTGAGCTACAGGTTTGGGTGATAATTACTTTCTACGAGACCTCTCTCACATTGTTTTCACATTGTCATATGACACATTGTTATTGTAGCTGCTTTAACCTTTCCACTTTGGACACTCTATGAGGCACTGTCTAACAACACCGTCAGGCCAAAAAGGTCAACTTTGCACGTTAAATGTTTTATTATATAATTGGCCAATTCCTATGACGATTGTATTCCCAAGGGGATTCTAATTACCCAAATGCCTTTCCTCCAGCTCCAAACACTGTTTTTTTACCACTACTTAATTATAAGGCTTTAGGAGAAGCAACAGTACTGTCTGTTGTTTGTTGCGTCCAGTGCTATTGTGGATTGTAATAAACATTGCAGCCTCTAGGGGCTGCTAGTTGGGATTCAGATTTTTACTGTTATTTTTTTTCTCTTAGTCTATTCCCAGATACTGTATGGTTGTGTGTTAGTCATATTATTATTATTTATTTTAAACAATGCTGATGCCTGTGTTAAAAATGAAGTAGCTCAATGCTTCTGACTTGGAAGCACAAAGGATTTACAGCAGTGGCTCATGTGAACTGTTGAGTTGCAGATAAAACAGCAACTTTCCAAATACTACACACACGGACACACGCTGGCGAGATGCGAAGTTGACTTGAAAGACTCCTTTAAATGTAGTTTGCTGTATTTCTGTTGATATTGTTGTCGCCGTCGTTTCTTTGGCCCAGGAGTGCATCATGTGTCTCCTGTGCCAGGCTACGATGCTCCAAATACCCGGCAATGCTCTTTGTCCTCTGCCAATCCCCCTTTAAAGCCAACCACTTCAAACGAGGAGCAAGTTTGAAGCTGTTTACATGTGGGTGCATGAATGTTGAAACATCACACTCCAGCAGTTATTTTTGACTTAATGGTGGAAACTAGAGGAACAAACCTTGAAAACATTGGATTAACCTTGGAAGCAACCCAATGGATTTGCTTCCCTCTAGACAATAATAATTCAGGTACCACAACAAAAAGCAAGCTTTTATCTGACTTTCATAGAAAACTCCAAAGAAGGTCAAATTTGTACATCATTAACTTTTACCCACCAAGTACTCACTGTGTTTCGTAAGCATAAGCTCCTACCAAATATTAGATTTTATCTCCAAAATGCTAGTTTTATGTTGACAAATAATACTGAACTAATACATTATTAAAATATTTCCCCATTCCAGCTTGTAAAATCTAATGATTTAGACATTGATTAATCAGAAAAATGGAAAAAATCATCTTTCCATCCATTCATTTTTTGTAACCGCTTATCCTTAGCAGGGTCACGGGCAGCTGGAGTCGATCCCAGCTGACGTAGGGAGAGAGGCGGGGTACACCATGGACAAGTCTCCATGGACAATTCTTTCATTCAGAGTTGCAGCCCTGCCAACAATTTTGAAGTGTTGCATTCAGTACAGCCTACTCATTGTGTCAGGTTCTGTTGCCAGCCATCATACATAAAAAGGTTGGATGTTTTGTTTTTAGACTGAGGGTTTTTAGTTATGAACCAGGAGTTGAGGTTAATAGAGTTGAGAGTTTTTCTTCTGTGTCCCCACTCTTCTGTGACATTAAGATGTTTTGCGCTCCATTTGCCTGCGTGCAGGGCAGAGAGAGCAGACTTCATTTGTCACAGAGAGACACCACAGAGAAATCAGAATGTAAAACACTAATTAGCCCTGATCCTGACGAGGGTTCATTACAGAGTCAGCGGGAGACTCTACGTTCCCAAGATTCTCATTGGTTCACTAGTTTGGAGCACAAAAAACAAATGCAGCTTTTCAGACTCTTAAATAGGGTGTGGCTCTGTACTGGAAAATCAGGTTGTGCAGTGGCCGCTGTATGCATGTGTGCACTGTACAGGTGGCTTGTTTGTTTATGCATGAGTGAACGTATGCAAATAGGGAAGAAGAAGGCTGGCTGCCATTGTGGCTGGTGTTCAGAGGAGCGAAAGCCTCCATCTGTAGCTTAAATGCCTCCTAAAGTCCGAGCACCCTGATGGGTCATTCAACAAGATTGCGGATCAACTGCTCACTCTTTTGTACTGCGCTGTAAAAAGAATAACTACAGTAGCTGTAGGGGAGGGAAGGTAATTATCAAGGTGACATATTGCTTTCTTCTGTTGGAAAATGCCAACCTTGCATGTGCTTTCACAGTCTAGAAAGAATATTTGATTCTACGAATGTTGTTGTCCACAGCTAGTTTTATTTTATTCATAAACCTGACATGTAAGGCAGTATCGTAGCTCATTTAAAACTTTCCTTTGCTTTTATCTTTGCCATTTCCTGCTGATGCCTGACTGTATTCTTCACTAAAAAGAAACAGAAATAAGATTCTTTTAGACGTGAGCAGTGCAGCTTATTACCCAGCATTAAGCCTGGAGGTTGTTTGTGAAATGAATTCATGAGGGCTGTAGAAAGGCAAAAAAACAAAACACATTTAGATAACTGATGCAGTAATGTTGCTGAGATTGAGTGTGCTGCAATTTAAAAAAAAAACAAAACAGTATTTTAATTTTAGCAGTGTGTGGTTTTTTGTCAGTAAATTTGGAAGACTCTCACAAATTTACTATCTACCTTACTGTTTACTATCACTCCATTAGAGGAGAGGAGAGTCATTTGTAGGTATTAAGAGGAGGAGAGAGGGTGATTTGCATATGTTCTCAAATCAACAGGATCTCAGCAAGTGAGTGGAATTTTTAAACTGGAAAACAACTTAGCATGCTTTGCGAAGTATAAAAGATAAGTATTGTAAAAATTATAAAATGTTGAAATGTTTTGACATCTTTCATCACACACTCGCCCTCCACTTCCCCCTCCCAAAAAATAAAAAAATAAAAGAAGAGATGGACATGAACAGATAATTTGGATGAAATGTCAGATATGACATATCTCTTTGTTGGCCTGTCAGCTTTTGTTATGTTCTCCTTATGAAAGATCAGACTCTCAGCATGAAAATGACAGTTGGCCTACCCTGAGACAGACACGCAAACCGCATGAGCGGAGCTTAAACTCGGAATAAAATTTAAAAAAGATTCTGCTCACCCAGAAGTAGTAAGTTGATGAGGCTCAGTAAAATTGCATGCAAATTCAGTTTTCAGTGTGAGGAAATATTTAGCATAGAAAGTGCTCTCATGGTGATATACAGTATTTAACAAAGATTGCGGTCTTGTTGAACCTCAATCTACTCTGCAACACTGGTTCACATATACTTGGAGACTGTTGTACAAGCCACCAATTATTTCACATGGAAAAGTACAACAAAATCACACTCAAGAAAAATATAGCTGTTAAAACCTAAAGAAGAAAACATTAAATTAAATAATCTTGTAAAAAACAATTAAATATTCTGTTCCCATGCAAAGCCCTGAGAAAAAGATCATCAGCTTCTCACTCTGAGTGACACGGTACTGAACTGCATACTGTAAATCGACTATTTTCTGCCAGGGTTGGAGCAGTTTGGCTTGTTTGAGTGCTTGTGTTTGTTTTTCTCTGTTTTTCTCACTGATTTGAAGTGGGCGGTTTTTAGTTAGGCTTTAGAAAAATATGATGTTGTATACTTCCCTGCATCAATCAGGATGTAGCAACATTTTAATCAGTCTGATGACAGTTGCCAACGCACTCAATCAGTCAAATCCGATCAAACTTCACGCTCGATGAAGCAAAGTTTTGGAAACTCATTAACTAATTATGTTCAGTTCAAACAGATTTTTGCGTATTTAGTCATAATATGAATATTTAATCTTACAAAGATACACACACACACACACACACACACACACACACACATATATATATATATAATCTCAAAATGAAAAAAGGGAGCTACTAAAAAAGACCATCATGTTTTCTCCCTCTCATGTCATGTATAGTGGAAGTCCTTCGTGCTGAAGAAATAGTCCATATGAAAACTGCTGACAGCATGATCTGTAGGTTGTCTAGAGTATAGTGAACACAACACAACACAATTCCATTCACCTCCATTATATCCGGCTAGAGGCTGAAAACCTAAACATAAACACTTCCATATTTGCACCAGACTCATTTCATATTGGTGATTATATTTATTCTACAGCGTAAATATACTCTGATCCCAACTGCTTCCTCCTCTTTACATGGATCAATGGATGTCAGAATGTCCTCTCTCCTCTGTCGTTCATTTGCCCATGAAACATTATCTCTGTGTTGTGTGCTCACAACAAGCAGTGCAATAATTGCGCCCCCGGGTGCTGCAGATAAGGACTCTGCCTTCCAAATGAAAAACATAGGAAGGGACATCTTGACAGATGCAAAGAAACAGAGTAAAGCCGGCACTGTGAAGTGGCTGTGCACGGTGCCTCCTCAAAGCCAACAATGAGTCACACGTTCTGAAAAAAGTTTTGCAGCACATCAGTGGTGTTACAACCGGAGCCCTCTTGTCATCTCGTAATATCTCGGTGTTGATCCGGAAGGTCAGCAGCCAAATGCTGAACGCTTGTGTCAAATCAAATTATGTTCTGAGAGGCAACATGATTAAACTGCAATTTGACTTGGAGTGTTTATTTCTCCCGAAGGCCTGCAGACGGTTTCCCCTTTCAGAAAACTTGACAGAACAGGGACTGGAAGCCTTTCTTTGCTGTCATTTCTATTTGAGTAGGGAGATATTTCACCCTTTTGAAATTGAGTAAATCTGTTGCCAAGTGAATAATGCATGGTATTTTTTTTTAGTTTTTTTTTTTTTATACTTCAGTGGTTTGGCTTCAATGGGCTTTCAGAATCATCAAAACACAGAGAGAGAGGAGGTCACATGCTGTTGCAGGGAAAGTGACACCATGTTAGCCCCCGAGCCCGGTTCAAAAATGTGATTCCAGGAATACCAGACGCTGCTGTAGCACTGCTATTATACGTCGATTTTTGCCCTCTCTCTCCCTTGTTTTTCTCTCCCACACTTCTCTTTCTCTGCCGTTTGTTCCCTCACTTGCTCCTCTCTTCCCTCCCTCACATCTCTTCTCCCTGTGACTAAAGGCAGCCCACTCCTCTGCAGTGGCTGCCTGCCTTCCTGATTTGCTCGCTGCTCAGGGAGGATTTGCATAGGCTGGCCCACTTGCCGCTTTTCCCCTCCCTCGTCTCCTCCCCTCCTCTCCCTCCTTTCCTCCGTCCCATCATCTTCGCTTAGTTTCACCTGAGCCCTCTCTCATCCTTTCTTCTCTCTCTCTCTCTCTCCCGCTCTCCCCTCCTTGCTCACTCCCACCCCCATCTCCCCTCCATCTCGCTCCCTCCCAGCAGTTTCTCATTTTCTCATCCTCTTCTTTCTCCCTGGCTTTTCTCTTTCTTTATCTGTCCACAAATCTCTCTTTCTCCTGTGGAGTAATACAAAGAACTATCAGTCTGGGTCTCTCTGGGTTAACAAGGCAGACCACTTCACTTATCAAGGGACATAAAAAAAGAAAAGAAGAAGAAAAAGAAGAAGAGAGAAAAAAAAAGTCAGGCAAATATTGGATCCAAACTTAAAGACGGAGATAAAGCGTGAGTGGGGATCTTCAATCTCGTTGAGATTCTGTGAGAACTGTGAGGGAGAAGGGAGTGTGTTTCAGCCGAGACGATAGAGAGACAGAAAGCTCACAGTTTGTCCGTGCCGGAGTGTGTGGAGCTCCTCGTCTCTCTGTCGCTCCCTCCCTCCGTCTCTCCCTCCTCCTCCTCCGGTCTCATAGCCGAGGCTGTGTATTATCTGTGGCTCGACAGAGCGGAGCTGTGCAGAGCAGAACGAAGCGGAGCCAGCGAGCAGGCAGAAGGCTGCAGCGCAGGTTGTTCCCCCTCCTGTCACTCACTCTGAGCCTGCAGGTGAAGAAGGGCGCACAGGGACACATTCCAGGTGTCGCTCGCGAAAGCGTGCGTGCACAAGCTCGCCCTTTGCTCCGCACGCACACGCATACAAACACACAAGCACGCTACTTGGTCATCAAAGGAGCAGCCACAGGGTGATCCTGCCGAGAACAGAAAGTAAAGACATATTGGATTCTGGTTCAAAGAGCCAGCGAGCAAACGAAGAACAGCGGGAGATCTGCTGCCTTCTAACGAGGGGAGTCCAAGAGGCATTTTGTTTGGATGGACCTGCTGGATTCTACATTGACAAGGAGCTTGTGTTGATTCCTCTCTGCTATGGAGTTTGCCACTGTATCCTGGCCACGGGAAGGTCACTTTTTCTGAGATCCTTGAACATCTGATTTACTCTCTTTTAAATATCTGTTAGGGGGAGGGGCGTGAGCCATGCTCCCCAAAGAAAAGCCCCAGGAGGGCCAGCTGTACTGGATGTTGCCTCTGGCAGTGGGATGGATGTTGCTGGGTTCGGCCTGGGGCTCCTCCTCTTCCTCCTCTTCATCTTCAGACCTCCATCTTCTGTCCCCTACTCCCGGAGCCCCCGTGCCCCCTGCCCTGCCCAGGCCCGATCATGGCCCTCTAGGGCCCAGGCACCACCAGCCACCTGTGTCCATATACCGCTCCCCGGCCTCACTACGAGCTGGCCACGGTGAGTCCTGTCACCACCTTTTCACCTCCCGCTTATTCCTCTCCCTCTTCTTTGGCATTCCCTCGTTTTTCGTCCATTTATCATCATGAGTGATCTGAGTGAAAAGGAGCCATCTGTAGCTCACTTCCTCCCTCCCACTGTCCCTCTGTCTTTGTCTTTCTTTCTCTCTCTCCCTCTTACTCTTCCTTCCACCACAGCAAAAAGAGATAACGATAGTTGACAGCAGCTCTGCATCATGGAGCTGTATATCATTTATGAGATTATAGGTTTAATTGTCAGTGAAAGGCACTGACAAGCAAAACACCCACAGTGACTCTATCAACTGAGGAGCAAGCGACGACTCTGAACTACCGTGATCCCCCCGGTTTAATGCTCTTGTAATTGATGATTGATAAATCCTGTTCCTCATCTTCATTAAGTGTGGCACCAATCCCTACTTTTATCAAAGGGTTTGTCGTCATCGTAAGACTACGTGCACTATGGCGTCTGGCTATTTGAAGTTGACTCGAAATTTAACAGCCCTGTTTAATTTTCCACATGCATCTGTTATCTATCCTAACAGCAGCACAATCTTTTCTTCTCAGCAACTGAATGCACACACCCAGGACAGGAAAGTACACTGGTGGTCGAATGCTTTTACAATATTGACTTTTCTTTTATAGGTACTTAATGTGATCTATTTGCACCATTATCTGTTACACAGACATCAGCAGAGGAATCCTTAGAAACAATCTAAAGAACAGAGGAGATGATTTTCCTTTAACATGCCATCATTAAGTGGCTTTTATTTTGGGAAATGTACATCTTATGGATTTTTTTTTTGTTATGAAAATCTTTTGCAGCTGTTCTGTAATCACTTTTCCTTTAGTGAATGGCTGTAAATACAGAGTAGACAGTTCTTATATGCTCAGAGGCATGTAATTAATAAATGATGAGTTTAAACTATGTTGACCTCTGTAATATATATGTTTTAAATTAGAGTAAATGACCCAGAGTACATGGTCTTTAGCGCTTAAAGGTCTTTGAGCATTTGAAACATTTATTTTTTAAATATTTTTGCATTATTAGGTTGTCATTATGAAGCTAAATCATTCATAACAGCTAAATTATCAATAAAATGCCACGTGCAGACCAAGGTTATTTGTAGTCACAATTTCAGAGCTTGGCCTATCATTTAATCGCAGTACTGCTTGGTTATAATGTTGAAATAAAATACCACTGAGGAATATTTTAATATTTATTATGCAAAAGATGCCCGGGGAAGAAAAATTGGAGGAAAAAAAACGGACCCAACAAAAGGGGGCTTTGCTTTCTTTCTGCCATTGCAGCATTTGGGCCTATCCAGTCTGTGCCTTTATGTCACACCAAATCAATCAATCCCCACGGAGGGATCGAATCTGTTTGCAAAATAAATTTGAGCCAGGTCTGTGCTTGACTCCTTTTAACACATCGAGAGCTCATTTTTAGCACGTTGAGGGCTGTTGGAGCAGATGAGCCTGACAGGCGGCGAAGCAGAGAGAGAGGATCTGCATCACTAATGTGGATTGTGCAAACCATACAAAGTGCGAGAGCCTGGGCAGGGACAGGGGTGGCAGCCATTTAAAAAATAAATCTGTAGGTATGATGCATGCTTCTGTGTGTCAGAAAGCAACATGCTAATTGATTTATGTAGTAAATGTCTCTAGTAAGTGTCTCTATTTTTGCCCTGAATTTTAATTGCCCACAGATTTCCATTCTCTCTGCTACTGTATAGTTGAGGGTGTAGATTATGTTTATGCATAATTTTGGACCATTTTCTACACACACATTGTTGTTTTTTATTTAATTCATTTAAAATTTGCAATATTAACTTACATCTGGTTGGTGCATAAAGTATCTTTTTATCCCACAGGTGTATATTAGTTAGTTCAGATTGTTGCTGGTTAACTTTTATGTACATTTGCATGCAGGATGTGATGACTCAGTACAGAATGAGATAAGAGCAAGGATAAAATCAGGAGAATAGAAGGCTTGTTATTGTTTAGTGGTGTGTGTGTGTGTGTGTGTGTGTGTGTGTGTGTGTGTGTGTGTGTGTGTGTGTTTTTGCCTATTTACAATTCAGTAGCAACAGACTGACCCTGGCTTTGGCGTGAGTGTAATTACAGATTCAGAGGAGTCCTTGGAAAAAAACATAAAGAAACAACAAACACATGCTAATGCTCACTTGTGTACACTCATATCTTGTACAATATGCACGCACACCAAATGCAGGGATGTATGATACAAGTACTTTATGTATACATTCAGACACTTTAACAGACACACACACACACGCACACACACACACACACACACACACTCGGGACCTACACCCTCTGCTTATGTAAACTGTTAATTAGAGGCAGTGACTAGGACTGATCCTCTCTGTTAGGGCACAACAGAGCAGAGGTATTCATGAATAAAGGAATGTGCTCAGGCCGCCATAGGCAAAAATAATACATTATTTGATTATTTATATATCACCAAACACTTTCTCAATGGATATTTCTTCTTCTGGGAGGGGAACAGAAGGAGGCCGGTGATAAATTACCAAAAAGTCACTTTTTTATGTCATGTTTAGATGTTTGAAACATGTTTCAGGGTTGTTGTTTTTTTGTGTAATTGAATTCATCACACACCCATGTGCTCATGCTTAGGGATGTGTGTTTTTTGTTGTGTGTTTATGAGTTGAACTGAACTGACACACACAGTATTCAGTATGTTGCACATTCCCCGGAGCAGCTTGAAATCAAGTTATGATGCTCACAACTAACTTATCAATTATTCAGTATTTAAGTCAGACAAAAATATCTCTGTTACTGTATATGGCTAATAATGATCATGCTGTGCCACATAGCATGTAATCATTTAAAGCAGGTCCACCCACGGAGGAGTAAATCCATAATATATCACTGCTTCAGCAAACATGTATGCATGTGATAATCATAAAAGGAATATTTAACAACAGCGCGCGCTGTGTGCTTCGTGTATTACCCTGTGTGGACTGTATGGAGAGAGAGTGAACTGCAAGTGATAGTAAAAGCATCATCACTTTGCTATAAATTGAGGAGACATTGTTTAAAAGTGAATGAGTCAACTGAATAACAACTGTGAGAGTGGTTTGACCTGCTGTGAAGCCTTGCCCTCAGCACTTAAAGAGAATAAAAGAGAGAGCGTGTGCTCCGTTTGCTTGTGTGCGTGTGTGTGTGTGTGCACGTGTGTGGCAGTCGTTTGATGCTGGATCACCTTGAAGAGAGAAGCTTTGGCAACACATAGTCTTCCACATAGAATGGACCCGCGCTGTAGCTTAAATCTTGAGAAGGTTAAAATGGAGGGAGGAAGAGAAGGGAAGGCAAAGATAGCGTCGTATTTTTCTCCGAGGTAAGCTTCGGCTCTGTGATTTAAATAAAAGGCTGCATCAAATCCGTCTTTTCTTTCACAAATTATCAAAGCATTGGCATTTTGAGTTTGAGTCTACTGTTTTCCTTCCCCGGGCCCTTGACACAGTGTGATTGAAAAGTGGCAGTATTGGCACTTAGTTTAACTGAAGAATAGCTTCTTCTCATTGCTGGAAAAATAATTGAAAAGAAGGCGAACAAACTGTAATGCAAAAAAAAAAATATTGCAGTGAAGCCTTTGGATCAAAGTTAAATCAAAGGGTTGGGGTTGGATTGTGGTGTGGAAAATATATCATGTGCCCTCTTTAGGTATCTCATGCAGAATCGGAGCTGCTCTTTGCCACCAGTAATGTGCACTGGAAACATGTTGACTTATTTATGACGCAGCCATATTCTCTGTGCCATTAGTTTAGCCACGCTAGCAGCCTGCCTGTATGTTGGTCTATCGCCTACCATTTTGATCCAGACTGAAATCAACAATCGATTGGATTGGTGTGAAACGTCTCCCTCAGGATGAACTGTAATAAGCAAAAAAAAACAAAAAACAAATTATGATGTATTTCAGTCCAGTATTTTAGATTATGACCAATTGATAAAGTGTTGGCATGCTACAGTAACATGCTAAATATGATCATGGGAAACGTGTAGTGTTGTTTCTGTAAGCATGTTAGCATGCTGCAATTTTTCTGGTAATTTTATCAACAAGAGCAAAACTAAATGTTTGAAGGTAAATGCACTGAAATAACACAACAGTGCTTAAAATCTAAATGAACTCAATCACCTTTTTGTAGATCAGCCTTCATTGATTTACAAATGAATATCAAATATTCTTACAGTATCTTTTTTTACAGCTCTTATATTCTGTTAAAAGTGTGTCCTTCAGTTCATTAAATGACTTCTCCAGGCCCCTGAAGTTAAAAAAATCCACAGCCTGACTTGACTTGAGAGGCGCCGCACCAGAGCATAATGCCATTCAACAAGTCTACCTTGACTTAACATGCCACAATGAGTTTTTAACTGGTTATGCCTCAGTCTCATTCTGCACACTGATGCCTCTGGATGGCCCACATAAACAAACAAGACCATCAGTGAGAAGATTAGCTGTTTCTATATGGTTATTCCTAATGCCTTAATGCCTCTGAGTCAGATTCAGTATGTTTCCACTCAAAATGAATGAAATGTGGCGGAGGAAGCATTACCACTTTTGGCCACAGGGGCTGCCTAACCAAAAAAGAAATGAAAGTTCCTTTTAGAGGCGTTAAATGATGTTCAAATGACACCCTTCTGCTGCTCCAAAAAAAACATCAGACAGGTCAGTTATAAATATATTCTGCCTGTTAGCTCATTAATCCTGTTCATCGGCATCACAAAACACTTTTGTGTAACGTATAAACATTTACAACCAGAGAAACACTTTAATCAACACTGTGAAAGCTTCAGAGTGAGGCAGTCGTATAAACAGCTTTACCAACCTATTGTTAATTATTTGTTTCTATCAATTTTGTAATTAACTATCATTGCTGTGAACACATCTGCCTCTGGCTGCAGATTTGTGGCGCTGTGTTCACACTGTGTCGCTCTGCACCTTCCAGGCAACAGTCTGATTTTGTGGACAGTTGCATCACTGTGATTGGCTCAGCTGTGATGTGGCTCACTGGCTGAGAGCAATCTATATTCCACCTCACCCGCCCCTTTTAGACTTTGTGCAGTTCACTGTTACCATTGATGTATTTATAACAAATGCCCTCCCCTTGGATTTTTTTTTTTTTTTACTAATTTGACTAATTTTTCAATTGTTCCCATTGAGACCAAGAAAAATATAAACTATTAGACACAAGTGAGTGCACTAAACCCCTTTGGCTACCAGTGTAACATGTTTCCACTGAAACATGCTAACTGTGACATTGTCACTGTTACCCCAGAGTACACAGAGGGCGATAGCTGAAACTTATTTTTCATGCTGTGGCAAGGGCAAAGAAATAACTGCAAATTCAAAATGCCAAAGTATTCGTTTTCCTCCTCACTGCGTCGAGTAGCTGGTGGAGATAGCATGGCAACATACTGGAACGGTTTGTGTTGTCACAGCTGAAGTTATGAAAAATGTATTTGACCCCTCAGTCTCCTGTAAAATGTATTGGTTCAGGTGCTGTGGCTGCATAATAACTCGTCCCACATGTAGCACGTATATGCATTATTCCAATGAACCCAGAGCATTGTACACTTTGTGTCGCTGTCTATCTGTGTGAGTGTGCAGGTATTATACAGAACACTGGTAGGCCTAAATGATATTGCCCTCTGGCTATTCATGATGGGTGCAGAATTAAATAAAAAAAAAATAGAGCAAGAAATGAGAGAGCGAGATGGTTGAGTGATAGAGGAGGAGAGATTCGCATGGACTTTGTGTTTTTCTCCGTGTCTCAGAAAAAGAAACGGCAGGCTGCATTCTCATTTGAAAACATTTCCTCGCTCGCCTTTCTTCCGTCTTCATCCTGCTCCTCCTCGCTCGACTCCTCGCCCTGTTTCTACTTTTCTTGCTGCTCCCAGTTTATGCTCTGGACAGCAAATCAATAGCAGAGGCTGTTTGGGGGGCTTAATTATGTGGTTATTTTAGATTTTTGCCTTCTCTGCCCCTCTTTTTGCCCTCTTGAGCTCAGGCATTTTATCTTGGTGGAGACAGGGCCGTTTTTCAGCCTGCCAGAGGAAGGAAAGGAGGTGAGGAGGGATGAGAGGAGGATAGGAGAGGAGAGGGAAAGCAGAGAGAGAGAGAATGAAATAAAGCAAAAGTGAAAAACAAAGTTGAAAACGTTAATGAGGTGACAGTGACATCGCAATGCCTCCTCTCCTCCATTTCCCTCGCATCCTGACCTTTATCTCTCTTTTGTGCCTGCTCAGCTCATAGCCTCACATTTTACCTTCCTCTCCTCTCTCTCTCTTTCGCTCTGTGACTTTCTTTCTTTGCTCATATTTCTTTTCTTTCACAACATATAGATAAACATCTTTTTTTTCTCCAGAACTCTTTGCTTCCCTGTACCCCCCCACCCCGCCCACCCCCTTTAAATCTGCTTGCTCTGCAAATTAGCCAGGAAAGTCTGTCCTCGCTAACTCATCCTCCAGAAACTCACTGCTTGCTTTTTCTCCCCGTACTCGGTCACTCCAGCCTTGGCTTATTATTAATTATATTTATGCTCTCTAGCTCTTATAATTATGGCTCCGACAGGAAGTAGTTGAAAACATCTCGTAATTATCCATCAAATGATTATTCATTTGGATAAACCCCCGCCGATTGTGGCTCCATCTTTGATGCAAATGAATGAATCCAATGAGCAGGAATTGAGCCAAGCTTATAGATATTTTATCTTTAATTCCTTTTTAAATGTTTTAATATTCAGCCTTTTTTATATATATTTTTTTACTATCATTACTCACTCCACAAATTTGGATGTAAGCGAATAGTTCCCTCTTTCTAGTGTTGATCTCAAACCCAATTAGTTTGAACGCCTCCTGTGTCACGTCTGTCTCCATGGAGACAGTGACAGGACTTCCAGAGATTAGACAGACCAAAGATCTCCCGCGGAAGTCATGAATCATGTTCGGTGTGACCTACAGTGACATCATAAGGTTAACTAATGGGTTGCTCGCTGGCCCTGGCCACCTTTTTAGTGACTTCCCTCTGAGCTCATTACAGTCTCCGTCACAACAGGTGGCGAGACGTGAGAACGCCTTTCAAGTGCTCCACTTTCTAATTCGGATCTGCCGCTCATGTTACAGGACTCAGTCAATCACCAAGGTCGGTTCACTTCATTGAAGCCACTGGGATATTATTAGATGCGTTTTCCTCTGACTGTGACCTTGAGGAAAACCAGTTGAATGATTCATACACAGTACATAAAAGACCACCCTCGCTCACGCTCATAGCTCTCTTCAGGATATGTCTCATGGCAATAATTAGCTCTCTAGTGATTGATTCTTGATTCTTTGAAAGAGGCTATTGGTGTAATTGGCAGAAAGATGGAGCACCTTTATGGACAATAATTCGTAATGCCAGCTATTTTCATTTTCACCTTAGGGTTAATGGGCTGTCTTAATAGTTTATTGGCATAGATTTGCCATAGTAAAAATGAATTATTTTAGAAGAAACAGAACGAATGACTTGCTCTCTATATCAGTGTATCTAAGTAGTAATTAATGTGTGTTTGCCGCATGTTGGTGTGGAGAAAGCAGTCAAGACGGCTGCACCATGTCAAAAGTGATTTTTGTTGTTGCTCAGCCCTCCAGAGCGTCTAGACAAACATGTTTTTGTAGAAACATACACAACCAACAGATAATTCATCCCCTGATAAATATGTTTACAGCCAAGTAAATATAATATTTGCAATCCCCTCCATCTTGCGCTGCAAGGACTGGATGAATATCTTTTGCACTGCCATGTTCCCAGTGCAGTGTTTCTCTTTCATTGTGGTTTATCACGGCGGAAGGCAAAGAAAAAATTTGCGATGGGAGAACGAGGCACAGGGTGGTAAGGAGTGATTAAGCAAGAGATAGACAGAGAACTGTGGAAGGAGAAAAAGAGGTGGCAGATAAAATGGGAAGAAGATGGAGAGAGTGTTGCACGTGAGGTACAGCACAGAGGCAGACAGAGAAAGAGAGATTGGGATAGCCTCTCCAACCCACTCTAGTCCAGGCTAAAGTAGCTAATGGGCTTGCCCAGACGTGCTGAGTGGATATTGCATTGGGACTTCCTACAGTCCCTTAGCAAACAGACAGCCAGGGCTGGCTAAGAGGCTCGCTGGCCAGTCGGAAACATGATATCATCTTGCTAGCATTACTAATATGGACACACGGCCAGCCAGAAAGAGAGAAAAGCAGGCCGAGCTGGCGTGAACACAATTTTGACAGAGCCTATGAAGGAAACACCTGTTGGGAGAAAATTGATTGCCCAGGCTGACAGGTCAATGAAAGTCCTCTGCCATGCATGTGTTATGTTCCTACAGTACATGCACAGATGTAGGAGGACGATCTGAAGAATGACAAACAAGTAACAGGATACACACTCACGTGCCCACTCATCACACGTGGAGGATGGGACATACAAAAGTGACGGACGTGCTGTTTCACATCCGTCTTGGCTGTTGTGGGATGAGTGTTACACAGATTGTGTTGCTGTCAAGAACATTGGATTCATGGTCATGACCAGCTTAAACACAAAAAAAAATCTTGTTCCTGTTTGTTTCCTACTGATGGTTGTACACACAGGAGCAAAACTGTAAAAGTAGACCAAATTATTCTGATTGTGACACTCCATCCAGGTGTACCAAAAAAAAAAAAAATCCTTGAATATGCCTAGAAATTGGAACACATGCTTCTGCTTCTTCTACTGTAGAAAAAAAGTATCCATGTCATGTTGACACTCACTGTTACTTGTCTCAGCTCTACCAGGAAGTTCAAAAATGCAAAAATAAAAAGAGCAAAGGTGTCTTGGGGCCTGTACAGTACATAACCACAATTGTGTTTTGAGTCCAGATGGAGACCCTTGTTGCATGTCACCCCTCTTTAATCACCATACTGGCTGATTAAAAACACCAGTTAGTGATGCTCAATTAATTATGTAATCTTGTCAAGTCTTCTTAATTATTTTTGCATAAAAGTATTTGATGGGAAAAGAGCTGATTTCCATTTTATTTTGGCAAAATTTTAGAAACATGCTTAAAAGTTGCACATTTGCAAATGAATATGTGTTAATGTCTTCGCTGACACCATCGGGGAGCAGGGCGTGCAGTGACACTACTACGCTACACTGGCACTCCCTTGGGAACCGTTAGCACTCTCTGAGGAGGAGCATTCTGCCTTGGTCAGTCAGGGTTAGAGGGCATGAGTATTTTCCTCCCCACTCTTTGACCTCTTGTTTAGTGTCCAGAAAACTGTCTTTTCAAAACAACTTTGGTTTGCCTCTCTCCAACCACAGCTTAGAATCATACAGTAAGCACTGCTTTGTACATAATACATACAATATGTATTTTTATTTGGCTGCTAGCCTGAGCGTGAAATGAACTTGTGAAATTAACATGAAACGATCATGAGAAGAGAGAGTAAGGGGGCATATCTCTCCCTCATTCGAGTCTTACATAAGCGCTTGAGACTTTCAAGCAAGCCTTAACCTGTGATTCATCCTGTTTTACAGGGCACTTAGTGGATATGGATAATTCATATGGATCCCAAAAGCCCCCCAGGGCACTGTAGACGTAAACAATATATGTCCCATATTTGTCAGAATGAAGAGTGCAAGGAGCAATTCAGCCCAGCTAGCAGGATGAAACTGCAAACCTCCACCGTCTGAGTAAGATTGATTAGATGCTCATTACTCCATGCATGCCTGCATCAGTGTACGTGTGGGTGGGAGTGGGCGTTCCTTGATTTGATTTATCAAGTGCTCCAAAGCAGGCCGAAGGATTAATCGCAGCAATGATAGCACGCCAAGCTATTATCTACGTTGCTTTATCTAAATATGCTGACTTTTACTTGATACTGACTGTGTACGTGTACGTGTGTGTGAGACTATATCTCATATAAGAAGCAGTTTGCATTGTGTGTGTGTGTGTATATATATATATATATATATATATATATATATATGTCAGTTCTTTGTGATGTTCTTCCTCTACCTTTCCTGTGAAGAGTGGATTGATTTTTTTCCTCTAACATACACGTGTGCAAGTTTGCGCTTTCATTCCGCTCTTGAGATGCAGTTTGAAGTGTGTACCCAAGGCGAGCTGTCTTTTGTGAGGTCCACACACTGGATAAAAAACAAACATACTGCTGCTGCTGGTGCTACTGTAGAGGCACCGAGATACGTGTCACTCGCCTTTTTTCTCTTGTGTCCATCGCATAAAAACTCTGTACTGAAGTTGATGATACTATGACACACACGCACAAAAACACCCTCGCCTCGCTCACCTTTCTCCATCTAATTGATTTTCTCCTCTTTATGGCTGTCCTCTATGGCCACCACATTCGATCCTTATTCCACTGTTACCTCTGCCTGCCCTTATCAGCGCTCACTGTAAACTAAGCAGATTCTGTTTTCCAACAGTAGGCCCATTGTTCAGTTCTTTCAGCATAAAAAAAAATCAATCACTATCTTGATGTGTCCCCATTTAGCAATTTAGCCCTGTCTCTAGCTATAACCCAAATAAAAGCTGCTATTGAAATAATGGCCTTGCCTCTAATGATATTGGGTGACACAAACAAATAAAGCAAATAAAGACAAGACACAAGGATAGACATATTGATGTGGAGTGGATCATAATGTAGATTTCAACATTGCTAATTTCATCAGCATTCTCAGCAATCAGCTGCTTAGTTTAATGTGACGCACTTAATGCTTCACACTAAATGCCAAGCAGAAAAGGAACGAGGCTGAACAACTTTTCACGTGAAACATCTCTACAGGAAGTGTTGAGTTTAATTAGCTGTAGCTTTCGATGTCATGTGCTACATTACCTTTTATTACTTCAATCAATATTATTGCCAATACTACTTTTATTGTTCTCCTATTAGTCACAAGTGTTAGCATGTACTCATTATAGACTTAAAACTCATTGTTACTTTTTTACATTTTTTTGAGAAAAGTTCCATCTTATGCTACAAACAGTGATGTAATTGGAGTGTGAATGTTAGTATTTAATCACTTAAATAGTATTTCTTTTGAAGCAAAAACAATTTGAAATTTGAAATCAGCAAATTATGATTATGACATGACTGTCGTTGACCGATTGGTTGTACTGCGGTCGCCACCCCGTTATCCTAAACTGCCCAAAGACTGGACTTTAGCTCAGAAATGTTTGACAAGTAGACTTTTTATTTTTGTTTTTTAAGTGTTAACAAGCCTTTACAACATTACAACATCTAAATTCAACTGTAGGTTGACAAATGTATCTTTGGCTGTGACATTATAACATTGATTAAGGCAACAGGTAAAATGGAAGGAAGCAGCTAATTTTGGTTCTCTGCAGCATCATCATGCTGATCCATGCTATACACTCAGCTGTAAAGTGTTCACAGTCTCGAACTTGGGAGCCGGCTGACGAGGATAACCACGATCTCCGTTGTGCAGCAGTTCTTATACTCCCTGCTCGTTGGATTTTCCCCTATCAGGCTACAATGAGTTACTTGCCGGAGTCCAACCATATTAGGTGGTAGCTCATCCTCCTTGTTCATTCCTCCAGATGTTTCCTGTTTGCTTCACTTGTCCTTTCCCTCTGGTCCTAGTTACTCAACATTTCTTGGCCCTACTAGCTGTTGCAATGATTTCACAATCCCCAGTAGTCAGAATCAAAACACAGTTATAATCACAATCTTTTCTCATGGTTACACTTATTTCAACAGTTCATTCTTACATTTTCTAACACAGAATCATCATTGATCATATTTCAGTTTAGCTCATTTTTCTCTTTATGTATTACTCACACTCAGACAGAAAGTCCCCAATTGTCCAGCTCAGAAGTGGAAAGTCCCAAAATGTCCGAAGGTTTGTGCCATTACCGGTCATACCAGAAAGTCCCCATGACTATCACATTAACTCCTTCGTAGTGTCGGCGGATCAGGGATCTCAACTTACTTGACAAAGGTAACACTAAAACTATGACTGGATTTTAGCTTCTACCTGGCTATCTTACTACCTAGTTACCTAAATGTCCAGCTATCTTGCTAACTAACTGTCTGTACCTAGCAGTACTGTATTGTGTTTCTGTAATGTGAGAAGAGGAGGCACTGTGTATGTCCTGTTCTTTTTCTCTATTGAAGTGACTTCTATGAAAGGACCTGGCCTTAGAATAGGCAGCATACAGTGCAGATTAGATCTTTGAATGCAGCAGAGAGAGACAGGCTTATCCTGATACAGTGTCACTTTCCCAAATCCATAGGCATGAACATGCTGTGTTGCCTGAATGGAATTCAAGACCGATGCCCACGCACGATTTGTCAGCAACGTTAATTCCTCAAACCAACGTCCCAAGCCATTCATTTTCATAAATAGCCCCTGCTCAGTTTTTATCTCGATCCCTTGTCTATCTATCGTGTTGTTTTTCCTTCTTTATCTCTTGTCTAATTCTCTTGTTTTATCTCAGCTTCCCCCCGTATCGAGTCCGCCGTCCATGCACTCTCTCTCTCTCTCTCTCTCTCTCTCTCCTTTTTACCCTCATGCCAAGTTGCAGGCTCGGGCTGCGTTGAGCCGCATTCGTGACAGCGTCTGAGCGAATTAACGCAGTGCTGCCACTGTGTGCAGACATCTAGGACACAGAGCAGAGAAAAAAAGAAAAGAAAAAAAACTCAGCCCCCGTTCTGTCTATCTGGCCAAGCCGGAGCAGAGCTTATCAGCCTCTACTAGAGGAGAGGAAAGAGAAGAGGAAAGAGAAGCGGATATTCACCCCACTGCAATGCCATAGTGTACATATCAGTGCCAGTCCAGGCAACATAGTCGCAGTTTTCAAATGTCAAATGCTTATATATATATATGTGTGTGTGTGTGTGTGTGTGTGTGTGTGTGTGTGTGTGTGTATGCGTTTTAAACTTGAATAACTTATACCGCAGAGCGAATTAATGTTTCAGCTGACCTTAATGTTCAGTACAAGGCCGCCCTGCTTCCCTAACTTACAGATCTTTCAGAAAACAAAATACGTCTTCTTTAATGCTACGACAAACTTTCTTGCCTCCAGCACAATTACCGATGGTGATAAATGTTCCTGTATGACGCCCCCATGAAACAGTATTTCTCTTTGACAGAACAGTTTCACCTTTTTCCAGACGGCACCTCGATTTTAGCCATTCCTCATCACCAATCAGGATTTGTTTGAAAACTGCAAGCACAAGGATGCGCACATTATTAGGCACCGCATGCTCTAACCTCATTATTTTTAGGATCAATTTAGTTATTGTTTCTAGTCCGTGGCAGTGATTCTTAGTGAAAAAACAACACCTTATCTAACCTAGCAGTGGAACAGGCGTAATTGATGAGCAAACAGAGGTGATTATTGGAGTTGGCATTGACCACAGAATGTAGAATCGATACTGAAGTGCTGTATTGATCCTTATGGTGGTTGTTGATGAAGTGAAGAGGCTCATTGTGCCAATCGGAAGATGAGTGCAGGAAGATGATTCAGTGAGCAGCTGTTTTTTTACTGAGGGGTTAAGACTGCTGTCCAGCGGGCTTTGTTAAAGTTCAGACCTTCGGTCTTGGATTGGCCATGATCCCTGGGCGGTTTTATGGCATTGACCTTTACGAGATCGGGCGTACACGTGATGTAGGTCTAACTTGTTAGGACCTTTTTGTGGTGTGACCCTTCTGTCTAAATCTTGTGACACAATCAGATTTTCACATGTAGCTGTTGAAGTATCTTCCTGACAGATTTCAAAACGTTTGATTTGTTGTCGCACTTTTTTTTGACAGATGCTGAAACGAGTCTATGATGTCAGTACTGATAGCTATAATCTTTCAAAATACAAAAAAATAAAAAAGGCAACCCAGAGAGAAGAGTGTACGCGCGCTGAATCTAGAACCCCCGTGCTTTTTAACAGACCAAACTTGGCCGGTCTGGTTAGGTCTGGTTTCCAGGATGCTGCCGACTAGATAGGAGCTGGCAGGTATGGTGCTTTGCTGCCCACTCTCCTGTCTCATGGAATACTGTCGCTCCTCTGTCTTAGACTGCCTCCAACTGTGTGTGTCCACTCCTATGCTGTATGTGTCTGTACGTGTGCTTCTTACGTGTGTGTGTTTTCACTGTGCTGCATAGCTGTGGTATGGCCAGGAGCAATTCTCCAGCCATGCGGAATACAGCCCAGCATGGATTCACTTCAAAGCTTCTCCATATACACAGACGCACACAGACTGTATGGATGCACACATAAAATACATCTTTTACACGTCCAGACTTGTCCATATGCACCCCGCTGCACACTTTCATCAGCAAATACAAGGACCTTTGTGCATTTAGTAATATTAGACGTTACTCTTAAGTCACCTAAACCTTAATTGCCAAAGTAGAGGTCTTAACCCACATCTCTGCGGTTACATTGGTTACGGTTTACATTGATTTGGTAAATGAGTGCAAACAAGCCATGAGTTCTATTGTGGAGTAAATATATTGCAGTATACACTGACAGCCAGAGCATGAGGGCTCATATTTATTTCGATCCTGCCGAGGATTCATCAGAAACCATAACATCATAGGGAAATAGAAATAGAATTTAAAAAAAGGATAAGAGGCAACTGTCATTTAGTTCCTTTAAGAAAACAGCAAATATATATGTACATTTTATACATAAGACACTTTCCACACTAATAGAGGTGGATTTAGTAATCATCTATAAGGCGTCCGTGCTGAGCAGTCTGCCGCTTTGATGCTACACACAACTGAAATCCGTGGGTGAATAAATTGATGAGTATATATGTGTGTGTTTGCGTGGAGAGATACTGTATGTGTCTGTGTTTCCACCTAAAGCTGGAGGATACATCAAAGCCACATGCTTTACCACAGCCAAGCGCCTTTGGTTCCAAATTGTGGCAGAGGCGTGCTGAATAGAGGGCTAGTTTATGTGCAGTGTGCACAGCAAAAGAGACATCCACATCATTTGTGGCCATGATTCACGCCCAGTTCTTAATTAGAAGTGAGCAGATACTGTAGAAGACAACAACAAAGCCTCCAACAGTTTGTTGCTTCAACCCTCCTCTGCTTTATGGAAACTTTTTTTTTTATGGAAATGAGAAGACAAGAGATAACAACAGTTGACAAAGATTTGACATCTAACAAACTCCTCCTGCCTCCCACTATCACAACAGAAATACACACACACACACACCCAAAGCAAAACAGAACACGCACAAAAAGGGGGGTGTTGGCATGAGGTTGGCAACCTTCCTCTGCTTTTGATGAAACTAAAGAAAAACATTTTTGGCATGCAAAAAGCACTACTCCTTGAGCTACCAGGACATCCCCATTCCTTTTGGTTTATTTTTTTTTCTAGTTTCCTGTTGGCAACCTTGCGTCTTCAAAAATATTTGGATAAGATATGAGCCAGAGAAACAAGAACAACGGACAGACGGTTTTCCTGCCAAAACCATCAGACTCAATTCTTAATGGAGCCATTTCGCTCTTGGTGCTCTTGCGCGTACGAGTGCCCACACATTATCCACGCACCAGACAATCACCCCTTTTATTGGCTCTCACATTCAACTGATATTCATTTGTCATGAATATGATGCCGAGCAGTGACCATTAAAGTGTCTCCAGTTGTCTAGTTAGAGCTCTGTGAACAGGAAGCAAAGAACCTATCACTTTGCCCTTTTATCTCCCTACAGCTCTCAAATGGAGTGGAGACATTCAATTTAAAGTCTAAGGTCTGGTAGAAGCCAGTGACTTCCATTAACTCGATCCTTGTGAAGTAGTTGTGGAGGTAGAGCATCAAAGAACTTTAATTATCCTGCCCTGCAGTGGCAGTGGGAGAGATAAAGTTATAGAACTGAGGTGAGGAAAAAATAAAGATATACAGCAAGTGAGAGAAAGACAGGAAAGTGGGGGAAAAAAGAAATGCAAGGTGTATGGATTATCTGCCATAATATTGGCTGATCTGCTTGATTCTCTGCCTTTTTGCTTTTGAAGGACCCTCAAGGTTTTAAATTGCTTCCTTGCTTTCATTATCTGCCGTTTGATTGGATTGTGGCGCCCTGCTGAGGAATACCATCAGGAAGTAATGGGCAGATCTAGTTTTATTATTATTGGTCTTCACCCTAGATAGAAATTCACCTACAAAACTGGAATATATTCACAGCTATTAATAGCTTTGATCACAGTGACAAAATGGTAGACTGTACTGCAGACAAAGCATGTATGAACAAGTGCGTGTGGATACAACACATACAACAAAAACATGGCAAAGCGCAGAACGACTGAGAAAAGGTGAAGTTTTAGGAGGATTGCTTGTGCTCTTTTCTATTAAATGAAGAAAAAAAAAATAGAAAAGGACAATTCTCCTCTCTTGCTTTTAGTGGGCCAGCGAAGAGCGATAGTGGGACAGACACGATAGTGGTGGAGTGGAGGGCGGTCTGTTGGGAGCTGGGTGGTAAAGGTCAGGGACAGGGAGATGGCTCTAGCACAAGGACATAATTGGCTAGGCAGAGTGCCAGTCCAAAACACACATGCTCGCACACATGCACACACACACACACACACACACACACACACACACACACACCTGTTATAGCTAAAGGGGAAATCAGAGCCTACTGAGGGAATCAGAGCCACTTGAGACAAATGTGTAAAACTCTTGACAAAGATTGTTTGGTTCTTTCTCTGTCACCCTTGTTTTCCTCTGTTTTTACTCCACTGCACCACCCGAAGATCCCTGCTGCAATCCTATTGGTCTCTCTCTTTCTGCCTCTTTTTTTGTTTGACATGAAATCCAAATTTGAGCTTTCTCACTCAGCAATATTTCACTGCCGTCTTCGAAACTTTAATGCAAGTTGACTCTCTTCTCGCTTCGTCTTTCCCCGGCGTGGCTGCAGACATCCAGAGAGCTGGTTACAGCAGAATACCGCCTTAATGTTCGCGCTTTTAGATAGAATCAAAAAGTTCGACAAATACGGGGGTAATTCATCATTCGTGGAATTATCTTTTTTTCATACATTACACAATTGTTTTATCAAGGACTTGCAGGAATGTGTTGGTGCCTGCTGTCCCTTCTGGCGCTGCTCAGGTGGCATTGATAGCTTTAGCTGTGCTCATTTGCATTGACAATGAGCAGTAATAAAAGCTGGATAGGGAGTTGTGTGACTAAAGCCATGACTACTACCACCGCCAGCGCACTCCGGTCTCAGGTGTGTTGCCAAATAATGGCTTTCATAGCTTCAGGGACAGACACATAACTTTACATCTCTCCTGTACGCACACACATATATATTGAAATGCTCACATGGGAAGATACCCACTCGACTGCAGCCCCCCCAGCCCCCAAATTCACGATCATGTCATGCATAATAATGATCGCCTCAATGCCACAGCAAAGAGAAAAGGAGGAGGCAGAGAGCGAGAGAGGGAGAGGGAGATTAGGGGTAAGGGCAATGTGTTAGATGCCTATCATCAAAGAGAATTAAAATCTTGTAATAGAAGTAAAAAGCACCCTTGGGCAGTAAAGAGTAGAAGTGGTGGAGGGGAAGGCAATGCAAAGGAAAAAGTGTGCTCAGTATATATACTAGGAGACAGGCTTTGCTTTAAAGAGGGAGGGGAGGCTGGCCCAATCAAACTATCCACAGGCATTGATTCAATGTGACTGCTGTAAGTGGTTGTAAGTGAAGAAATAGCCAAGCTCTCATTGGCCAGGACTTGGAGATAGCTCTCTTAGGCTTGTACAAGTTGATACACTGTCAGCACTAGGGCTCAGCACAGGTTAATTTTTGCACCCATGGGTGCATTATTGGGTCCGTCCTTCTTCCTAGTGTGATACAGCCTTTATAATGGCAACAGCGCAGCGGAGTGAACCTTTTCCTGACAAGTCTTCGTTCATTGTTCGGTATTTGATCAACCACCCAACGATTTAATTGGTCCTTACGATGCCCAGCATATCTCAGTGTGACAAATGATTTTCATGATTTAGTTGAGATGAAATTTTTCATCATATAGACGGAACAAGGCTGTGAAATGGTAAACGTCTCCCCTCCTTTTCATGTCTTTATTCTGTCCCATTCTCTGTCTCTGTCTTCTGCTGATGAAAGCGAGCGAGATGAAAAAGACAAATAGGCAAAGCGAGACAGCAGCCACCTTTCTCATGGGAACTCTTTTTGCATCAGCGTAATGTTTTATTGATTTATTGGCAGTGTGAGAATGATCCATTTATCCCCGTCTCAGAGAGAAATATGAGTGTTGTTGACGCGTTCTGGATGAATAATCCTGGTATTAATCGAAGCCATGGAGTGTCAAGATGAGACGATCGGGCTTGTTTGAGGTCTGTAGTAGAAGTGGCATCCAAATGAGGCTACTCAGACTAATGACAGTCAGGCTTAGCACAGAAGTCTTAATGGGACATCAATTTGTAGACTCTAAACACAAGCTTTACGTGGATTTCAATGCTCTAAACGATTTGTTTATGTTTGTAAACGTCGAGCAATATAAAATGATTTTTGGTGGTAGTGGGTTGTGTCACATCCCTGTGGCTCTGTGGCTGAGGCTCAGTTTAAATCTGGCATTTCAAGTCGCCCTAAGTGAAATCTAATATGGCGTTTGTTTAATTAAAACCCAGGCAGTGTTTAGGGGGCAGCAGATTAGCGCTAAAAGATCCAATTAAAGTGTTTGGTGAGAGAGGAGCTCTGGAGCCTTTTGGGTTTCCTCTCTGATAAGTGATACCTTGCAGCCAAACCTGATGGCGTTGATAGCACATAATGAGAAATGACCCTGCTCCACATAGCTACAGCCAGCTACTAACTGTGGCCCCTGCTGCAGCTCCCACCCTCATTCCACCCTCACAAGTGGGACACATATACTTTAGTGTCATCTAAAGGAAAAATCAGCTCGTTTGAGAGATAAAGAGAAATATTTAGAGCCACTGTGGCGTGTCTCCTTTTCAGTGAAGCGTGATTACCATCACATTCTGTGCAAAGATGCTGAAAAATAAACTGACATAAAGGAAGAAAAGGGTTTCCTTTGGAGTTTGTTTGTTAGTCTAATCTCTCCCGCTTGGTTTTGCAAGCTCAGATAACTGTCTAAAACTTTTATTAGGTTCTGAGGAGGCTAGAACAAGCACAATCTTGATGGGAGGAAATGGAAATATTTAGCATTCGACTAATGTTTTGTGTGTGCATGCGTGTCAGTAATACTGGTGCAAATTACTCGCTATGAGTAATAGTGGTTTTTCACCCATTCCTACATGCAACTGTAGCTGGCTGGAATGAACAGGACAGTAAGTCATGGGAGGCCCTTGTGGAGAACTTTTGTACATGAGAATGTTGCAATAGGTAATGGGATGTGAGGCTTCATATATTCCCATTTCATTTTGTTTTCCCCCCCTGTCAGCCACGCACATTAACAGTTTATTTCCCAACACTACCCCTCTCATTCCTGCCATCCTTAGTTACTATGCTGGAACCATGTATCTCGCCTCACCAGCCCCTTCATCTCACCACAATAGAGCACCCTGCGCCAGCCATTAGTGAGGCAATCAGCATACTGTAATGTAAATATTTGCCCAGGGCTATTTCATAAAGATCCACAGTCAACTGAATAAGTATGACGGTCTCCGGATGAAATTTATACTTCGCAGCATGAATATGCAAACATGCACCTGCACACAAATGCACCTGCATATCCATGCACAGCCATGCACACATAGTTCTAAGTCTCTGGCACCAGCTCAAGCCTTTCCTTTTTCTATCTCAACAACAGTTCCTTTTTTCGCAACAGTGAATGCCTCTCTGCCTGGATGAGAACTGCCATCAGTCTGAAGAGCTTCTATTGTGCTTGTTGGCAGGGTGCTTGTGGTGCACTTGATGGAACAAAATAAAAGTTTAAATTGATCAAGGTAATGTGAAATTTGACGGAGTAAAACATTCTCCCAGCAACAGCTTTGATGTTTTCAGTTTGTTTCAATGTTTGATGTCAGGGTTGTTCGTTGAGTAGATGTATACATGCTCTGTTATGGCAGAAAGATGCCTTCCAGTCCCATCTTTCATCACAGCTCACTTTCTTGATGTCGCTTTCATTTAAAATTCCATTATTGTCATGTCCTGGTTTTTGGAACAGAATATGCAATCCCATGTCTTGAAGTGATGAGTAGAAGTTGAGTATTCCACAGTAACGACCAATGCCACATTCCAAAATCTGCTTAATGCTTAAGTGGCCTACTTTCATCCTGTGATCCTGCTGCATCTATTATAAGTAACAAATAAAAGTTGAACGAAAGTATCTCTAATTAGCCACTGCCCAGGGCAATTCACTGTGTCATTACTGCCCTGGTGACCTCTCTGTTTGGCCTTTGCACTGCTGCCCTCGCCAGAGTGCCTTACCTGAACTACCTGTCACAATCTGGAAATTACCTCAGGCTGCTTCTCTGCCTTTCATTTCGCCATACTTAGAGTCATTCACAGACTGAGAATCTGTAACCTCCTCCATGGAGCTCAGGGTCAAGTGCAACAATGGAACTGGGAGTATCCAGATTGTGCACAAGTCAAGAAGTGCTTTAATAAGAGGTGTTTTTGAAATGTGAAAAGGAAAGAATAGAGGTTGTATAGCTGTGAAGTAAGATTCTTAAGAATAGGGGATTCATGTTGGATATTGAACTTTGTTGGTACATGGTGCTCTGGGAAAAATGATAGACTTGAAAGAGCTTCTGTGTGATTTTCTTCACATTTTCCTCAAGTAAATGTTTTGTTCTTTTTTTTACCAGTGCCATTCAATGAATTATTATTCTACTCCTGCAGCTGGCCGTGTTAACTCAAGGTGAACAGCCAAAGCACTGTACATAATATAGATCATATGCCTTTTGTCCATAACACCAGACAGGAAACTATTACTATTATTATGTATTACTATTGTGAAAGAATTTCCTGTTAAGAGCCCTCTGTAACATACAAAGCAATACAAGTAATGTTATATGTGTATATACATGCATAAAACTACAGCGTAAACACCGAAAGATATTTATTGCTGTTCTTGCAATGTCTGTGCTGCTATTTACGCCTCTCGTGATCCACTCAAACACATCCCCATCAGTATTCATAACCAACACCGCAGTAAAATGAAGTCAGATCCTGATAGGCTCTGTGCGACTGTGGCACCTGTTGCCTTATTGGCTCAGTGTGCGGATTGATGTCTTCCCTTTGATGAAACAAGAGCTCATGTCTAGACTATACAATGGGCCCTGTCACCTTGCCTTTCTACTGCAACATATTTAAAGTGTGTAGGTCACTGAGCATCTACAGTTTTTCTTTTTAGCAGAAATGGATTGGGTGCCTATAGGTAGGTCTTCGCATGACAGGAGTAGTAATATGTTTTAATGAGCTTGACTCCCCAGGGGCAGTGGAATAAGTTTCTCAATTTGGCGTCCGAGTGAGGGAAAAAAAAAAAAAAAAAAATTAAGAGCCCGTGCTTTGTGCCAATGTATTGTCCCAGGGCAAGGAGAGAGAAAAAACTGTTGAATCAAGACATGCCAAAATATATTTGAATGATGCATTTTTGGGTCCTGATTTGTCGAAGGTAGCTCAGGGGTTCTGCTGCCTGACGCTTTCTTTGTCTTTCCTGTGCATTTGCTCATTTTCATGCACACCATATTAGCCAATACGTGTGCGAGCCTGGCCTGAAGGATTGAAGTACAGCTTTGTGCAGAGGCCTATAGTCCCCATGCCACTGCAACAATTCCCACAACCGTTTGACTCATGCACGGTGGCAGATTTCTTTTGCCTTTCGTGAGCTGTTGAAAGCTGGCGTCACTCACTTTAAAATGTCTCGTCAGTTCATCCTAAGTACATCTACAAAGGCAGCAACTGTGGTTGCCTGGTATGGATGGGGTTTAGGTATATGAATGTACAACTGAAAGAAGAAGACGGAAGAAAGAGAGCTCGTAGAAACAGAGGGAAAGAAGGCATAGAAATGTTTGGTATCTTGGCTTCAAGGTGTACACCTACTGTCTTGCACTGAACTCTGCACATTAGAAATCTGTAGGTGCACACTTAAACCCTAGACAACACAAGCACACAGTGGGGAACAATGAGCTCATGACCAAGTCATTTCTAAACCCAGTACATGTTTTATATATCTATTTAATAAAAGAAATAGATTTGAAAAAATTGCGGACCTATTATTGTATAGTGCATGCCAGAGCTACAGTTATACTTTTTTTTTTTCAGATTACTGAAGGTAGTCAGTAGTATGTTTCACTGAAAATACAGAAAATACAGAAAGACTGCTTGATTTTCTCAATATATTTTGTTGTGCTAACACGCTCCGGGGCAACTGTCTCCTTCCTCAGGGCATGATATCTATTTAATCAATTTAAATCTATTCTTGGAAACAACATACGCTATATCCAAATTCACATAACAACTCTTTTATCCTGCATCATGCATGTTTTGAGTGGTAAAATTAGGGTCACAGGTCACGCAACATTGGGATAACTTGCCATAGAATAATTAGAAACACATAATAATCTAAGAACAAGTTTTCAAACACTTCAACATTCATATACACATGAGCACATTTCAATTGCCAGCACATCCACATGCACACACACACACACACACACACAGACCAGCAGTAACAACATGGAGAGCTTTTTGGCTTAGCCTTTAATTAGGCCGATACTAAGACACTGTGAGAGGCCAGCATGTTCCATCCCGCTGCCCGCCAAACTCCCCCAGGCCTTCTCAACATCACCCTGGGCAAATTCAGCTAAGCCTTGGCCACTGATCAGCATACACATCCACTTACACACAAGCTCACTTCATATTCCCAGGCTCACATGTGCATGCAGATGTGTGCAATCTCCTCGAACACGTGCTCACTTAGTGTCTTTGTTTTGTCCTCAGTGCGACTGGCATACGCCCTCCTGCCTATCGCCAATCCATAACTCCAGCTTAAGTATTCCGTTAATTACAGCTTTCAAGAAGTACCCTTTACCCCACCCTTGTCCCTTCCTCCCCCCTTATTGATTGCAACTGCTCTTGTTTATTTGTAGATAGGCCACATGGCAGTGGCCTTTTAAGCATCTATCTCTGTTGCTCCCACCCCTCCCCTTCTCTTCCTAAGCCCATTCTCCCCTTTTTGATAAAGGATTGGAAACAGATAACAGAGGAGGTGGTGCAGGACCGACCTCTCCATGGCTTTGTGGCCAAATGACTGAAAGGAGATGGATTGCGGCTCCACCGCCAAATTTCCCTCCCGTGGCTTGAGTCACTGCTTTGTTTTGTCTCGGGCTCGATGTCCTTGGTGCAGGGGGTACTACCGGCAAGACTCGATCAAGGTATTTGGTCAATGGTAGAGGAAGAGTAGTCGGGAGGAGAAGAATGGAGAGGAGAGAGTGGAGGTGAATTGAAGAGAGGGAGGGCATTAATTATAAGGTTGACACATTCAATAGAGGGCCGAAGTCAAACCACCTACCAGAGGGAATTGGAAAACAGCAACTACAGAGTACCATTCCAATATCGGAACCCAGTTGCAGGGATAAAGACTGTCTCAGTCAGAGAATGTGCTATCTATCTAGTAGTGTGTGTGTGTGTGTGTGTGTGTGTGTGTGTGTGTGTGTGTGTGTGTGTGTGTGTTTGGGAGAGTAAAAGAGAGTGGAAAAAAAGAGATTACTTGAGTTTAATAGTATTCATGCAATCTAGGTATACACAGAGTAAAGGAAAAACAAAGAGTCTCACCATATACACAGTATTTTGTCCCTGCCACCCAAAGCAGTTTGACAGAATTGAATGGAATCCCTAAAACAACATGCAGGAATGCCGAGTCCAGACCCTTGGTTTAATGATCTAACAGCAAACAGTTAATGTGAGCAAAATGCCAGGAGCCGAGAGCCGCTGGAGAATTAAACTTCATCTAGTAAAGGGGAAAAAAAAGATTCAAGTCCAGCCAAATTATTGCCTATTAGTGTCAACTTCCTACTTCAGGTTGTACTAACGGTCCACTTTCATGTGATGGATTGAAACAGTTCCCGCATGTGACCCAATACAAGTCCATTACTGTCATTCGTCCTCCATTAAAATGACTGTCTTTCGATTTCCAGTAATCAAACAATGTGTGAAATTGTGCATGCAGCTAGTTAGCAAGGTGTTGGGCCTTTACAAACCGGCAGAAATGCTTTTATTTTTTTACCTCATATAGGTTATATCATTGCAGAATTCATGAGGCTTGCATAGGTGATTGATTGTAACACCCAACCATAGCTCCCGAGCCTCACTCAAAGTCAACTCATCAAAGGCATGAAAACTCACTTCCTGCTGCATGAAATAATACTGAGGCAAGACCCTCGGTGGTGACTACAGGTAAAGCCCCCCATCGAGATGGCTTCTGATACACTTTGATGAATGACCATTACCATGTACTGATTGCTTCCATGAAAAATGAAAGATTGGTACACTTAACTGTGGACCCTGTGTGCCTTACAGGTTGTAATGCATGTTACACTCAAATAAGAGCTACAGTACCTGTCAAAACTTCACTTCATCAAGGTTGCCGTTGATGGCAGACCTCATCTTAAATTGCAGAGTTGCTTGGTGAGAAAGAAAGGGCCACAGTGAGCACAGAGTTAGATGTTACTGTGGAATTGAAGTCCTTGGCTCAGAGGGAGGCGACTGAGTAAACTTCAGAAAAGTACAAACTTGATTGAATTATTTTTTTCTGACTCACACTGCAAACTACATTTTGTATGTGTGTATTTTTTTCCTGTTTTTTGTATGTGTGTGGTACAGAGAGTACAGGAGACGTGGGAGTTGCATTGCAATGTACATTTAAGTATATTTTTTCATCGTTAGTGGGGGAGAACACCTTTACATCAATGAGATGTAAAGGTGTTATAGGTATGGTTGGAGATGATGTCACATTTGTCACAGACGTTGGTGGCTAAGATGTGGGGTTGCTATGCCAACTGCAGGCACAGCTGGTCTACTTTTGGAGAAGACAATGAAGCTGTGTTTTAGCGCGCAGTCATCAAATTCAGACGAAAGGAAGTCACTGAGCAAACAAAGAAGATGAATGTTTATTCACAGTGTGATTTTGATCTAAAAAACAAAAAATCTCTATTGTCAGCTTGATTGCAGTGTTTGTCTTCCCCTGCAAAGAAGAGCCATTACTGTGTATAGCATGTTAGGTTCAAGTACTTTTCTATTTGATGTTGTCGATATCAAAGGGAAGATTATCCTTGCTTCGTATAAGACGCTGATTCCTTTTAGCATCCGTCCGTCCTGCTCTCTAATCCATATTCTTCAAAGGCAGGTGGGCATCTGAGACAGAAATTCTCATCCTGTTTTATAAATAGAGTCTACCTGTAATTGAAACACACAGCCAGCATGTCAAAAGAATGGATGATTTGACAGGGCTGGTGTGGAAAAGGCTTGCTCTTTCCTTCAGCTTGCAACATTTTGTGTGTGACTGTCAGCTCCCCAAAAAAAACTGCAATTACTGTGAGAGAAGAAACTGTATGCAGAAGTGGTGCCTTAATTAGAAAATCTCACATTTTTAGACTTTCGGTTGAGCTCACCAGAGGAAGGGAGAGGAGGCAAAGGTGTAACATAGCTTATTTTATCATCAGCATGAAATTAACACCACCTAACTCCCATGAAGCAAATGCTGGAGCTGGTTAGTTGGCGTGGCGATGGTGGTAGCCAGTTTGACATATAGTCAGTCCATCTCAGCTCATTACATTCTGTACACAACTAGTCAGAGGTAAGCAAGCCAAACTAGCAAAATCCATTTGCTGCTGTGGTTTGTTGACATTTTGTGAAAAATAACTCTATACGCTTGAATGGTGGCCAGCTCTTTATTTATTTTTGTTTTCCAACACAGGACCTTCCATGGAAGAATCCATTCTATAGAAAATAGCCTATGTATACCTGTATGCTACAAGGTGGCATTTTCAATTATAGATAGAAACACAAAAACCTGAAGGATGCCACACTCACAATGTTACATAAACAATCCTAGAAGAACAGATCTCTACCACGGTGTCTGGAAGCATGTGTGTATGGAACAGGGAGTGCAGGGAGTGTCTACCGAGTAGGCATGAGAGTCGTTGAATGAAGGGGAGACACTGTGCAGGACAGGAAGAATTCCAAAACACCAGCAACGTAAAATGTCAGTTTCAAAGTAAAAATGCCAACAGAAGAATTGACCAACACCAATGGGACCGCGATACAAGATTCCAAACTGAAGCATTTTTCTATCACTTGCTGGCCGGTTAACAGAAGTGAGGAGTCAGCGTTCAATGGTGGTATAAAACAGAGCAGTCAGTAAAATAGGCTTTTCATTAAAAAAAACGTGAATTACTGCAACCAAGAGAGGTCCTTGACCTCAAAAAAATATTAGGCTGATGGGTCCAGCAGTATGTGAGATTAGCTGTGGACAGCTACAAACATGGACGCATGCGCACACAAACAAATAATCCCTGGCAGGCATAATAATAAACTACCACACCGTTACCAAATGCAATCATAGAAATAAGAATATTTATGTGTATCCTTGAGGACTTATAAACATGCAAATCAGATGAACGTTATATCGTGTGGTGTTCATAGTCATGTTTGTTGGCTTTCGCTCTAAGTGTGGCATTGCTACAGTTCTTTTATGCGTTACTGCTCATGGTCAAAACTTCCACAGGGTACCTTTTAAAAACTGCTAATAAAGAGCAGAATGCGTTTTTATTCGATTAATATAACAACATGTGCTTCCAGGATCATAAAGACTATTGTTCTAAGAAATTTACCTCCTCAGCCCCAAATTGATTTGATCAGAGTCTCCAGACTGACTGACCAGTCAAGGTGTTTTTCATGGAATGTGTGGTGACTGGGTGTTTTGTCCAGTATCCCTTACTTTCAATGGATCTCTTGTGCTGTATCGCCCTATCTTTTGCTTCCACTTTCAACAACAATTGGATGAGTAAAGCTTGAAGTGTTCTTTGTGACCTCGCAATTTCCACATTTGTGGACATTGCCAGTTGTAAAGGACGAAACACAACCGACTTTGTAATGCACTGTTTGTACAATCTAAAGTTTTCTCACTCCCTGGACCCGAAAAGGCAAGTTTGTAAAAAGTTCAGAATGAGTAAATGTTACCAACTGGGGTTTGAGTCATAAAGGCCTAGGGATAAGATCAGTGGCTGAGGTTGCTGTGTTGTATTTGTGTATGAGGGCCTTTCAGTTAGTGCAGAGAGACAGGGGAGAGAGACAGGGACAGACTGGGAGAGAGTGAGGAGGAGGAAAGGAGTTCTGGGCTCTCCGCGAAGCCTTGGCAAAGGCAGACAGGCTGCGCTATCCTCTGGGGAAGATTCAATTATAAATGATGCTTCCACTCGGAGCCATCTTGGAATCCCTTATTCTTTAGGAGATCTTCTTCACCTAATCCTCAGCAGGGTTTGGTGTGGCCTGCCTCTGAAGTGATATGCCTCACACACATTGTGTGTCATGCATTATGAATGATGTGAAGGAGACACTCATGTCCTAATTTCGCTGAGAGCAGTGTGAACATCAACACTAGACCTGACAGAATGCTAATTTTCCCCATAGAAAGGAATAGGATTGAGTCAGGTTTTCCAGAGCTTTAGTGTGCAAGTGTCCCAGAAATGTATTTGCAATCTTTGTGTGTTTATGCCATCTCAATCTGACTTTTCTCCACCTTTGCTGCCCATCTTTTTCTGTCAGTCTCTTCTTCTTTTACCCAGCTTCCCTCTGCGTCTCTCCTAACTCGTGCCTTCTTTCCTTTCATCTCACTGCAACGTCTCTCTCCCCTTTCTAAAAATTCTACTGGTGGTGGCGTGCAGCATTAGAGTCAGCAGACAGGTCTTCTTTGTAGCCTAGAGTGCTGCGTGGATCTCAGCTGCAACCCCCACCCTCCTCCCCTAGCCTCTGAAATCCTCTTCAGACCCCCTTCCCTTTTCCTCATCCTCTTCCTTTTCCAACCAGAGAGAATAGGACCTGACATCTCCAGAGAACCGAGAAAAAAAATCATTTAAAGCCCTTCCTCTCTGTCCGCTTGCCGCTACAACAGAGAAGAGTGTCAGTAATGCAGCAGGAGGGGAGACAGAAAGGGGGGGGGGACAGGGCGGGAGGGTGAAACTTGCTATCTGACTTTCGCAGTAATGAGGGGAGAGTTGTTATGGCTCACCTTCTGCTGTTCAAGTCTGTGTGTGTATGTGTGGGTATTTTCACGTCTGTGTACTCAGAAGCTGCGCCTTTGCAGTGTTACATGAAGCTGAAGTGAGGATACATGACTGCTTCGTTAATGGGTGTCTGTGAGTCGATCTTCCTGTTCTTCTGTAGCGATCTGAGGGTGGTTTGACATGCCTGTGAGTAAGAAACCAATGCCTTTTTCCTTTTGCTATGATCGGAGGAATGGGGGGGCTGAACTGAACATCTCCGACTCGCATCTACGCCACTTGACTCTCTCTCCATCTGTGTTTCTCTATTCTCCGTGGCTGCTTCCTCCTGCAAAAAGTGACTCTTCTCCCCTACTCTCCCTCTCCACATCTCCCCACTTCTGCCTCAGCATCACGATACAGATGGCAAATCAAGCTGTTCATCATGGAAATATATGTCAAGTGTGTCCCCCATCAATGAAGGGTGACAAAAAAGATAAGAACTTTTTAATTGAGCCATCTCACCGTGTGTTGCGTTGTTGTAAGTCATTGCAAGTGTTTTTGAGCACAATCGAATTACATACATTCCATATTAAGTTCAAGCTATAGGGAAGAATTATGCTAGGTAATTTAGTCTCAGAAATAATATTGAAGCAAGATACATTCTATGATCTCAACAGGATTCGTTATAGGTTAGTACAACCCATGGAAAAACGTTGGCAATGCACCACGCTTGGTGACATCACATAATTCCCAGCATAGCCTGCCCAACTTCAGCATGAACTGAGATCTAATTGATCAGAATAAACAGTTCATCTAAATATCATTAAATAATATCTATGTTCCGTCATTTTTATTTAACTTGAAGAGAGTTCCCTTTTTCAAACAGAAATGCTGGAAGATTATATCTTCTAAAGGTAAATTTGTTGCATGAACATGCAATGGTCTGACATTTGTACAAAAGTCAAGAAGATAAAGACATAGCATGGGGTCCAAAAATCTATTTTCATGTAAAACTGTCAATAATGAGAAAGATTGATGAAAAACATTAAAAAATATGAAAAGGTATAATATGACACATAAAAGAAATATTTAAGATTCTATATTATTTCTCTGTCAGTCAATTAAAATTTAAGCTAATTTATGGCACTGACCAGCTTAATTAATTTGTACAAAAGATCAGATATCCTTGAATTATCCCTTTCATCGAAGCATGAGTTCAAATGACTTGGATTGATTTTGTCTATTCATGGGAGGCTCGTTAGAGTAACTTAATTTGCAGCCAGTGTTCACCTTTTAAATGGCTGTACCTCAAGTTTCCAGCAGATCATTGCTTACTAGAAGGTAGATTTGTAATAGTGAGGAACATGGTATCTGAACTAAGTGTCAGAAGTCAAATTGTTATTCCAAGCAAAGAGAGCCTTTCTCAACATCTACTCAAGGATAGACTGAAGGTTTTGAAGAGGGCAGTGTGTTGAACTCTAAAATGCCTTGAAGAAACTAAATCAGTTGTATCCAAAGCACGATCAGGCAGACAGAAAGTAACCACACCATCAGAAGATCAATAGATCAAGTTTAGTTCCCTGAGAGATAGACAAGTAACTTTATCAGAGATATAGTATTTGATAAAAAAAAAAAAACATGACTAAACTCTTGGGGTGGGGTAATAAATACCAGCATGGATGAGTGGAAAAAGTCTTACTCGTTGATTAATCCAGTTTTAAGATTTATGGCAGTACCAAAAGGGTGTATGTAAAGAGATAAAAAAAAAGAGAGAGAGAGAGACAGTGAAACATGGTGGTGAGAATATCTCAGTCTGGGGGTATTTTGCACACTCTGGAGTTGGGAACCTACACTTAACGAGGAGAAGTAGCACTTGATTTTTCAGAGACATTGCATCTTTGTGGAGAATTCATAGTGCAGCACGATAGTGACCCCAAACCCACCTCAAAGCTTTTCAAAGAACATCTTCAAAGAAGATCAAGGAGTCCTGACTGTCATGGACCTTTCTCCACAGTCATCTGACCTCAGCCCTTTTATATTATGGGGGCGCTCAAAGACGGAGAAAGACATCACAAGATGGAATTCTGGAAGAACATGAGTCATCAGGTTTCACCCAAACGTGGAGTCCGTGTGTGGAGTCTTGTGAATGCTGTCGTTAAAGCTAAAGGGGGACAAGATGGAACGCAAATCAGTAGCTGCACAAACTACAGCCCTCAAAATAGGCATACAATTTCGACAAAAACTAATCATAATAAAGATGGATTTATTGTAGAGCTGCTAAATTAGATCGCATTAGTTTAAACTAGGTGACCTCAAGAAATTGCAAATGTTCAGTAGGTTGCACTATTATAGCTAATGATTAGTTCAACGATTAGATAATATGATGAAAATTAAATTATTATTATTACTGTTAACTGGAGACTAATTTGTTGATGGATAAATCATTTCTTGGACTGTCTGTCAGACAAAAACATTCATTTGTAGAAATCACCCTGGGCTCTGAGAAATGTCCTTTTTTTAAAAATATATTTCACAGACTAAGCAATCAATAAATTGAGAGAATAATTGCCAGATTAGTCGATAATTAAAATAATCATAGGTTGCAGCCCTGTACACCACACGCAATATATTCTTGAGCTCCCTGAGCTCCTGTCACCTGCACTCCCTTTGCACTGGCGCCAGCAACCGATTCCAACAAAAACCGTCAGCACTAAATCTCTCTGCAGCAGAGAGGCCTTAGCTTCTCTTGGCATTGTTGGGCAACTGTAGCACAAATACAACTACTGTAGTATTTGACTGCTCAATCCTGGCGTGTGGAGCTGCTGCCCAGCGGCTCAGACTTTATCATGCTGGCTACCGGTGCCGCTTTGCTTCCAGAGCAGGAGCAGCAGTAGCAGAAGCTGCCTGAGCCTCTCCCTCGCTTTGTTGCATTTGCTAGTGAGTTCTGGCTCATAAAGTAAGAATATAACTCTGACAAAATGTTATACAATGTAGAGTAATCCACACAATCCTCTGTACGCACTGTGTGGACTGGGAAATAACTAGAAAAGCTATAATCGCATACCGTGTTATCACCTCACTACCTTTTTGAGTTTGAGTTGAAGTTTCCTTTGTGTTTACACACGAAGGTTTCTTTCCAACGACCACCCATGATACAAAATAATATGTGCATATAAGATTTAATTAGGCTGAAAATATTAGTATATAAAATGACAATTTTAGGGCAAATCTTGACAAATAACCAATTGTGGCTCAATCCCAACACTTATTAGAGCATGTTTCTTGCACATATATCCTAATACAGCTCTGACTTCCACTTTTCACTATGTGTGCCCTGTCCACTCTATCTTTGTTTTTCCTGCACCTTTTATTACCCCTGGTTTTTGGTGCGTGAATCTATACAGTGTGATAATGCTACAGCTTATTACAACAGCGAAACAGACAGTGTAAATCATTCAAGGCTGGCTGTTTCCTTTACATAGCCATTTTTCACAACACACTAACCTTCATCAATCATATTCTGCATTTTGTTGTCGCTGGTAAGCGATGGGACACGTGGCCAGCATGTGTGGTGACAATGTAGAGACACATACATGTGTATACGCCAGAGAAATGCATTAAAAATTAGTACACATGCATGGATCAATAGTATTTTAGCCATTTGCTGTGAAGCTGCTTCTGGCGGCTGATTGAGGATGGAGTGTGAGAGAGAGAGAGAGAGAGAGAGAGAGAGAGAGAGAGAGACAGAGAGGGGGGAACATTCAATCATCTCTCTCGTCCCTCACTCTATCCCAGAGGGGAGAGGCAACAGTTGGAAATATGAATTATGAAATGATAAGAGGTTGTAAAATGGAGATAAATCCTGGTGATTACACAGCTCAGTATCTCACAATTCGATTCCTCTGCCAATGATTCCTTATTGTAGTTGTGTGAAGGACAGCAAGCCTAATAATTCCCCATGTATGAAGCACGGCAGGGGAAAAGTATTGTGATGATAGAGTTCTTTTGAACATGATTGAGGAGGCAATTACATTTTGCATCTCACTGAGATTTTTTTTTTTTTAAAGCTCCTCTTTCTTTTCCTCATTCTCCGATGGCAAAAAATTCGACCACATCAAACCATGTTTGTCTTCTTTTTCTATCCCCTGGGGTGCCAGCGCTGCAGAAAGCCCAAGAGATAACAAGGGGAAAGACATAAAAGTACATAAACAACACACACCAAGGAGAAAGGAGAGGAAATGTGTGTGTGTGTGCATGAGCGCGTGCATGCTTCTTGACGTCAGTGTGCGTAAGTCCAGACTCATGCATGTCTATACACATGACTCTGTGTGTGTGCATGCATACTGACACAGAGAGTTTAGAGCATTTACCCACTGCAATTGTGTGTCTCGTGGGTAGCTTGCAGTGGCACCATTTTCTTTGTGGCTGCCTGCACACACACACACAGACACACACACACACACACACACACACACACACACACACACACACACACGCCACCTTATCCAACTTAAAAAATAAAAAAATAAAAAATTCTTGACCGCCGTCTTCCTGCAGTTGGACAGACACTAACAGTCTTTTACTGTAGGTCCTCTACCAGCTGCCTCTAAACACAGGATTTTATCACAGCATGAAGTGAAGCCTGAATAGAACCAATTACCCAGTTGTAACAGACGTACGCCATGGCAGCTGCTCTGCTCTTTGTGCTCTTTTATAGATAACATTGTTGCCTAGTACACTTTAAATGTTTATGTGGAAGACAGAGAGGGAGTAGAGCGTGCAAACAAGCTTGTAAAGGATGTATTTCATATGTAGTTTTAATTACTGCCGACGTAGTTAGAGGCAGTGGCTTTGACGGGCGATCTTTGTTTGCTCCACTCAGATTCCCCTCCTGTCAGGTGCATTGAAACTGGTAACCCTTGGTCATTTCTGGCTCTGCATGAACATACCTTATCCTCCTCTTTTTTTTTTTTCCTTTTGTTCTTCCTCTTCTTTTTTTCTAGTTGGATAATGTCACGTGTGGGGCCTGAAGGACAGGACATAGTTCTGTTCTGCAGACAGGTGTCCTGACCTTCTGTCTGCACTCCCACGCCTCAGGGGACCTCTGCGAAATAGAGGCCAAGGCTTTGACCTAGTCTCTCATCTACAGTTTGTTTCTAAACGGAGGCATACTGCAGATGCAATGAATCACAACACTGGAGAGTAATGCATCAGTGCATTGCCTTTATTTCAAAATGAACACAGTGGCTCATGTGGAGGTATTTTATTGTGTTTTATTGTTGACTATCAAAGAATTATCAAAGAAAGTCAGCATCGGTCATTATTTCTTTCAGAGGGTTTTCTATCTCCCATCTCTTTACTTACAAATCAATGAAGCATCCATATGCTACAATTAGATTTCAAATGGCCTCCCTCCAATACCCACTGGCCATGGCAAGATTGCATTATTCAAAGATGAAGATGAAAGTCCCCTCTGATCCACTAAAATAACATCTTGTGCAGTAATCTGTTTGTAGATTTGATTCCTTTGATGATATTTTCCCTGTAGTTGGCTTTCCACCAGGGCGTCATATCTGTGGAAGGCATGTATGTTGGATACTTCATTCTGCTGTTCACTGGCATAAGGTTTCAGCCTTGTAAGCAACAATGACAGTAAGCTGTCCATCTCTGGAAAAAGAGCCAGGAATTACCAGGATAGCAGATGAAATGTCTGCAGTAATAACAAAAGAAAGTGACACAGGAAGGGTCATAAAATACCAAAGTGTGAAGAGGACTCACAGCCATTTTCCAAAAAGCACATCAGAAATTTGACTTCTTTTACTCAATTGCTTTCATGCGTTTGACTGGATCATCATCCTAGAGGTGGTATCAAAGTCTCTGTTGAACTCTCACTGAGCAAATCAAGAGGGGAAAGAAGTGTCAAAGCCCGTCACTTTGGCACACACTGTTACAAGAGATCCCTTTTCTTGTATGGTTGTCTTCTTAATGTTTTTTTTTTCCAGACAACGAATGACATTCTTTTTTTATTACCGTCTTGTAATTACATGCGCATAAAAGGTTTTCTTAAAAAGTACTAATGTGAGATCTTCTTGCTAATGTAGAGTACACACTGCTGCAAAACAGTTAAAGCAGTCGATTTATTGTATTTTAATGAAGAACTGCCCTAGCCTTTTCCTCATTTTTGCATTCTGCTTTCTGTGTAGCACATTTTTTAATCCTGGGTGAAAAAAAACCTTGAAAGGACTATTGTTTATTAACAGCTTTGGGGCAGGTTAATGCCAAAGGAGGTGTTAGTTGAAGTAATTGAGAGTATGCATGCTAAAATATGCTAGAAAAGTTCAAATATGCCATTGCTTACCCTCACTTTAATCTAATTAGTCTCCCTGTAAAATCTCTGAAATTCAATTATATCGATTCTCTGTACATTCACACTTGAGTTGAAAGGCCCTTTTGCTCTGTGTTGAAGTTGCTCAAATGAAACTCTTGACCTTGGGAGTTTAGCCTGGCTGACACAGTTCTTACATTTTCCTCACAGTTGCTAACTATCCATACACTTTTTCTCCGTTGAAATCTTCAGATGAGTACCAGAAATGATTCCACATTTGATGATTTTGTGCACAATTAATGCATGAATTGATATGCAGAGGACTTCCTCTCTTTGTGTGAAAATACAGTGCAGTCTGCGCCCAGCAGGTTGTTAGGGAAATGTGCTACATTTCAGCGATCTCGGGTTCTCTCTTTTTTTCTCTGTACGTGCAGATAATCACCCACTTGTGCGATTGTATGTGAGAATGCATCGCATTTTGAGTGCTTGTGTGGACGCACACGTGTTTGCACACTCTTTTTTTAATACTCGAACATCACGATGTGCATTTGTGCCTTCGTCAGTCGGCCTGTGTAAATGTGTCGGTGTGTGTGTGTGACTGCCTATGTGTGTCTCATGCCGAACATTGTCTTCTTGAAACACTAAGCAAATCTCCTCAATGTGATAATTGGCTCCCTGGGGTGCTTGTATCTTTGCTGCTCATCATCGTCATCCCCTCCAGAAAAAAAGAGTGTGTGTTAGATGAGATAGGCAAAGTTTGCTCGTTTGCCGGGGAAACTGATCCCAAGTCTGCCTCAACTCTTTTGGCAAGAAGAAACTTTGAGGCAATGAGACAGCGGGGCCAGATCCGGTGCAACCTGACTGCAGGCTGCTATCTGCTGTCTTCACAGCATCAGGACCTTGTTTTCAGACAGACACGATGCCATGGAGGAAATGAGCTATTTGAGGCAGGTGATATATGATGCAAACATCAGCTTCAATTGTTGCAATGTCATTGAGAGCAATAGAGATTTTATTGTTTCTCTTCAGGGGAAAAAAATGAAATCTCAAAGGGAGACGTCTGTGTTAAACCAGCCTTGTATGGCTATTAGTTACAAGAGGAAAAGCAGTCGTTTGAGGCTCAAAATGCTTCACTTGTTTTGATATTTTTCATGTCACATAGACGACCTTAGTTGGTGGTTTGCATTGCTGGCACCTGAGGTGTGTAAATTGCGGACCTGTTTGTGTGCCTGAAGGCAAATAGAGACACTCATCTGGTCGATAGAATCTCTCCCTCTCTCTTACCCTCTCTCATCCATATGTTCTTGCAGTCTCCAGGGTATTATGGACCACAGAGCAGATTGTTGGCCGCTTCATAGGGGAAACAGTGAGACAGCTGGGCACCCATCACAAGGCCAAACAGATGTTCAGGTGACTTGGAGAGGAAGGGAATGGAAAAGTGAGGAACGACAGGAGAGGGGGGGCTGGGTGACAGAGGGAGAGAGGTGATGTGGAAGAAAGGGATGCAGAGGGATGATGGAGGCAGAAATAAAATGAATTAATAAATTGATGCAAGAACTCAGAGACTTCATTACCAATTCCCTGTCAGCCTCTGCGGTGGGCCAAATGCTTTCCACTATCCTTAGGCCACCGAAGTCTGTTTCGTCTCCCATATTGATTCACCCACAAGTCTATCTGCTGTAGGTCTAATGCCTTTGATCTCTTGATCATCTTTGCCTAAATGTGGACGAGATGGCTAAGCAGCTCAAGGATTCAGCGCTTTAATTCTGACGCACCTTGGGGAATACTCAGAAGTTGGAATTGAATCCGACCCTGCAACCAAATAATGAAACTTTTCTCTCTCTTTCTTTTTTCTCTCTTCGACATCATGAGGAGAGAAAAAAAATAGAAAACCACAAACAACTTTCACAGATTCTGTGGCTCTGGGCCAAGCTTGATCCAATCAGAGCCTCTAATCTGACACAAATCTGCATAGTGGCTGATGTAATAACAAAAAATTTCATTCTGGTGAGCTTCTCTACCCCCACTGGTACCGCTGCCCTTTTTTCTACTCTGCATTTGTCAAATTAAACTAGACGAAGGTTCTTCGATTTTTTTTTTCTTCTCCCGTCTCTCCTTTCTTGCGCCAGCCTTTGTTCTTTGGTTGCAGGTCTCATATATAATACATGAGAGTTGGGAGACTTATCCGGTTCTGGTCATACTCGCTGTTATTCCCTGGAAAGGGGCTATATTTAAGAGCTGGATAGGTCATAGATGGCGCCAGGGGAGCTGCTGACTTCTACCCAAAAGGTGGTGGTGGCTGAATACCATTAAAAACCTAAAATAGAGCTCGACACAATTACATTGTAGCAGTGGCAAGGTGGATGTAACGGAATTACAGTAGATTTAGGTCCTAATGGAGGTAGTTTGGATCTAGTTTCGTCAGAAAAGTGTCTTGTTGGTGACGGCACTGTGCTCCCTTGTGTCTAGTTACAGTATGTTTGTGCATCACAGAATTGGATTTTACCCTATCTCCTTTTATCTGCTTCTCTTTCTCCTCAAACAAATCTAATTGCTTCCCCTTTTTACTTCTTGTGTCTCCACAGCTGGCACCACATATATCTTTGGTAAAGGAGGGGGTCTGATCACATACACGTGGCCCAATAATGAGAGGCCAAGCACACGGACAGACCGGTTGGCAGTGGGCTTCAGCACTACCATCAAAGATGGCATCCTCGTCCGCATCGACAGCGCCCCGCGTCTGGGTGACTACATCATGCTCCACATCGTAAGTACTAATGTTGTCATTTCAAAATGCAGCATCATTTAACAGCTTGGTACAACATTCGCTGTCATTTGTTTGATTAGATTCAGGCTAAACATCTGGTTCAAGCGAACTATGAATTGTATCTTAGCACTTATAAATTACAGTAAATGAATCTATGCATTTTTGCTATAAGCACTCATGTTTCTAGCATTAAATCAAGCAAAAGTGTAGCTGGCAAAGATGATGACCACAAACAAACCTCTGAATAATTCCTCGAGGTTTACTTATTGCAGTCTTCAGGCCAAATTCTACCGAACGTGTTCAAACTGAATAATACAAATGGTGCAGATCCATAAAAGAGAAAAAAAAAAAAAAAAAAAGATAACTTACTCCCCTATTCAAAGTCTCTGCTCACCGTCCTCTTCCAGAATAACCCTGCCTCTCTACCATTCAAACTGACTCCCAGCATGAATAATGAATGCGGCTCTCCATACATATGCAGTGTGTTCCCACATGTTGGAGTTACATGATAGAAACCGGAGGGGTCTGCAAGTTGGAATTCTCGGCCAGTCGACTGTGCATCCATGCAGCATGTTAATAATCTCACTTTGCGACCTTGGGTTTGACTCGTTTACATAAGCATTAAGTATTTACATAATCATCAACAGCAGCTAGATGAATGCAGAGCGTCAAGTCAGTGCGATGGAGATATGTGGAGGCATCGGTGCATGGGGAGGTGGGGTGTGGGGGTTTGGGGTGTTACTGCTGACGCCATGCGAAAAAAGATGTGATGATGAGGAGGAGCTACAGTTGCTAAAGCAGATTGAAAGTCTTTTTCTTCTTAAAGAGCTCCCCTCATCTCCTGAGTGCTGGCCATGTGGTGCAGAGAAGCAACCATCTGCTCTGCAAAGATGAGGGCCAACAACAAGCCGTTCGGAGCTGCCTTTACAGTGCAGAGAGATAAAGTGAATATGTGTGTTTGCATGTGCGTGCCTAGGTAAAAGAGGAAGTGGAATGGCAAGGTTCGAGGGAAAATGATGAAGATGTACAGTATCTCACTCGGGCAATGTGAGGAAACGCCTCCTTGCGTTTCAAACCAACTGAGTAATTGCAAGAACCCTTTAAGGAAGGAGAAGGAATGCATTTTTAATTCTGCTTTTTAGATATCACAGCATAGCTAGCCAAGCAGAGTATCTCTTATAATTTGGCTGCGAGTCGTTGGGCGGTGAATGTCTTCATTCCTCCAGTCTCATGGCGCTAATGAATTTATTAATAGAAAAAAGCAACTGGAGATTTTGCCAATTCATTTAGAGAAGCAGCGTGTTCTGAACAGTGTAGCTTTTGGGTGTTTTTTTTTTTTGGGGGGGGGGGGGTTCTGCGTGGGTACCATTGCACCGCTAATATTTCAAATGATTTATTGACAGCCAAGGGTATACAAACAAAGTGGGTTTCATTTAATGTTACTAGTGATTGTACCCTTAAACTATAAAACACAGCACTGCAAGGCTCCATTTCTCCCTCAATTACACTTCTATTGAACAGAAACCAGATGAAGAAAGCTGGATTTTTTTGCCACAGGTGAACAGTGAATAATTAATTAGACCTTGAGTAAATATGTAGCTGTGAGAATGGTGGATTTGGTTATCTCGGGGGAAAATACACCACTGCTTGACCTTTCTGCCTGACCGTGATGTTTGTTGTTGTTATCTGGATAACACATTATCATTTTGCCCCACATTAGATGTATGTTTCCCGCCAGGATCGCCTGGATCTCTCAGAAGGTTAACACAATATGGGTATTGTCTTATTCGCAGCTGAAACAACTCATCTTTCTTTACACGTTTTATGTGTGGTAGCAAGGCTATTAAATCCACAGATCACTGAAATGTCATTAGATAACAACTCCTAATGATAGACGTCAGGTCTTCGCTGTCAGCGTTTTGAGTTTAGTAATAAATCTGAAGGAAAAGGTTAAAGGTGTTACGCCTGTCCATTCTGGATATATGTCTAACCAAAGGTCGAATGAGGCCCGGGGCCATTACCTCAGCCTTTGCAATTATTAGGTCACTACTTCAGCACGCTGAAGTCTTTCTTAATTTCTTGAATGAATGAATGAATGAATGAATGAATGAATGAGTAAAGTCAAGATAAATTAGGCACACTGTACCATTTGTGATAGCTGGATATATGACATGCAGTCAACAAAGAGGAAAATAACTTCAGTTTTTCAGCACACAGATCACAAATTCTTTTTTAATGAAACTTCACCAGGAGAACATAAATGTCTTTGACTGGAGAATCTAATGCTTGCAGTTTACTCTGAAAGGGAAAAAAATAGACCTACATGGCTTTTTCTTAAACACTCAGAGCCAAGAGCACAGAGGAAAAAACAGACATTTTGAAGCGAGACCTAATCACTGACTCCCTTAGTCTGCCTCTCTCTTTTTTGCGTTCTTCATTATCTCCCCTCCCTCCTCTCTGTGATTAGCTTACGGCTTGTTTGGCAATCATGAATTAGAATGCTGATTGTAGTGTTTACATTTTAACTGCTAAGAACAACTGCACGCTCGGTTTGAAATCTGAGGGGCAATTTGGGGTAATTTGCAGAGGTGAGCACGACATTTTGCCATCACTGGTGTTTTTGTTTTGTTTCTGTGGAATTCATGTCATTTTCTAGGCTCTAATACAGAGCGCTAAGCAGATGAGGATCCTTGTCAGGCAGCTTCCTGTGTTTCATGTTGCATATAGTAAAAGATCACCTCAATCTAATACTAATGAATCTAAAAAACTTAAATCTGTTCAGAAAACAAATCAAACATGGTTGTTGTATAATGAGTGACTTTAGGGTGAGTCAAAAGGGGGACAATACCACAGCGATTAGTAGTTATGTGTCAGTGTGTGTATTTGGGGTAAAAGTGTGTGTGTGTGTGTGTGTGTGTGTGTGTGTGTGTGTGAGTGTGTGTGTGTCAGTGTGCGTGTAAGGTTAAGTCCATAACAGAAAGACTCTAAGCCGTGGGCTAGATGTGCCGGTGGTGACTCAGACAGTCTCTCACCAGGGACTGCACATGACTGCAGGTGAAGATTACCCAAGACGCACACTCACATTGGCACACACACATAGAGAAATCCTTCAGGATCTCATCTCTACCACATAATGTGGGGAGAAAGCCTGCCTTTTTTTATAATTAAAAGAACAGTTGCCACAAACAGACAAGATGGGACAGTTAACGACACAAGCTTAAAGAAACTGCACTGCTTAAAAGACACAATGGGAACCCTATTTTAGTGATAAATGTGCCGGTGATAGTAAATATTATTAAAGGTTGGTGTTTCAGAACTGTCATAATATTGTCTGGATATGAAAGGAAAATCAGCACCTTCTGTTTCTTTGAAGACAACCTTGTGACTGGTGCATCATCAATTTTAATCACAAATGTCTGGCAGAATCTGAAGGGTAATACAAGATATTATTGATGCAGATAAGACATATATTACCCAATATGTACCCTGTACTTGAAAGCTGTCATTTATGATCTAAGAAGTGAAATTGAGAATGGTCCTTGTCAAAGTGACAGGAGAGGAGGATGACAGCAATACTGTACGTGTCTCAGCCACCAGAGAGCCTGTGTCTTCTCCTTTACATTGAGCACTAACGGGAGAGGGAGTGCATGTCGAGGGAGTTGAAGCCCGGTTCGTCACGGCTCCGGCACTTCTCTGGATATGTCGTAGGTGACAAGTTTGGAGTTAGGCAGATCTGAAATTGAGAACGCTCCATCAAGTTTAATGTCTGGCAGCTTCTTTTGGTTTCCAATTAAGGGGGGAAATCACAGCAAGACACCTGACAAGATAAAGACTCCGCAAGAACACCTTCTCTGTAACAGGTAACTTAAAAATATGCTGCCCTGCATGCAAAGTCATTACAGTGTCAAATCTGGTTTGCCACTTTATGGATGAATGTGACATTTTAGCTCTTAAAAACTTTTATTTAAACTATAAACCTTTCCTGCTGTGCGTTTAGTTTATTGTTTGTTTGCGTTTACCATTTTAAATTTAAGAGGCTTGATTTGATTTGAATTTGAAGTTTTTTCATATTTACGTTTTAATGATTTGCACTTGTGTTTAATGCGAACAAAATCAAAGCCACTTTTTTGGCAATGATATTACACTCCATCAAATGGATGCACAGATGCTCCAGATGTCTTAATGTGCTGCACACATGTTTTTCCTCTGATCCTAGCCAGCAAAAAAAAAAAAAAAAAAAAACACGTATTCACGCTTCATCTTCATCCCATCCCTCTTCAGAATTTAAAATCTTCGCCCTCTCTCAAACACATACACTTACATCCAGTCAGACGTTGTCTAATAGCACACAGAATTACATTACCCACTGGAGTTTTCCCATCATGCTAATTCACGGCTGTTTGATAATTGAAAACCTCTCTGCACACTCAGACAGAAGTTGTGGAATGAAATGAATGTGTATGGTTAAAGCTGTTTTGTACAGACCATGTTCTATCCATATTCCCATCACCCTTACATACGTTACATGCATACATGCACTAAAGCATGTATATTTCAATGAATTAATGCAAGAGTACAGATGCATAATTCATCCGGCTCTTCACTCCCTCCTGTCCTTCCCCATCCATCCATCAGCTTCTTTTCCGTCTGTATGTGTTTATGTTTTTCCCTCCACCTTCCTCCCTTTCTCTCCCTGTCCCTTTGACAGACCTAATATAAGATGTTTGATGTGTACCTGTGTGCATCAGCGCGTATATGGCCAGCAATGTATTGCTTCTATCAAGTTACCCTAGCTCGGCAGGGAAAGATAGATATTATCGTGGTTATGGCTCATGGCCTCTGATAACATTACAGCTTCTTATTTGTATTTCCTTACCTCCCACATTTGATTCCTCCTGCAGAAATAAAGAGCCGGGAAAATATACCTCGCAGCTGTTTTCACAGCTAGTTGCATGCAGTACATGCGGTCAGCATTATTGTAACTTTGTTGATAAATAAGTATTACTCTGATGCTGAACAGCAGAGTCATTTTTATCTCCAATGCTTTATTATTCAGACGGCCATATTTTTTTCACCTAGCATCCGTTATTTAGGCTGATAAACACCCTAAATGTTATCATTACAGGGGCCTTTATTGGCACTTGCACAGGTTGCTTCTTATGAGGTCAATATATAATACCAGATTATTGGCACTATATCTTCCCTGGGAGTGACACTGTTGACATATTGATTTTTCACAGCATGCTGAGCTTAACTGGCATACTAGCTACCAGATGGTGCATGTGTATGCGTGAGGTTACCGGTTACATGTGGCGGTAAGAAGATGCGAAACACTATATGATCGTAATGGATCATTCATGTTTATTTTTATCTGGATTTCAAAGAAGCAGTGTGTAGGACTTAATGGCACCTAGCAGGGAATTTGTGGATTGCACACACTGCTTGTTCTTGCCTCGTCTTCAGAAACGCAACATTCTACTGTAGAAACAAAACAGACAATACAGTATTTTTTGTTTTTTATGGATACCATAGATATGCTACAGAATTTACTGCAGTTCTTGTTTAGACTGCTATTCTAATAGTAGTTGTAGAAACATTTAAATCTAGATTCTATTGTTCTTAATCGGTGGAGTTTGCTGTTCAACATCCAACTCCTAAACCCACGACTCTTTGCTTTTTCTACATACCCTGAAGTTTCCATTGTACACAGTTCACACAGCAGACTATGCTATTTATGTCCAGAAAATCAAACCATACTCAGATAATGATTGCACTGTTCCAACATTTACCCTCTGAACATTTTGACATGTCACAGTAGGAGAAGTGCGGGTGTAAATTAAATTAAATAAAGTAAAAATTAATGATGGCCGAATTTCATTTAGCTGCTTGGTATTGTGCAGGCTGGCTTAGTGTCATGGCTTACTGGTACTTACTAGTAACAGATCGTTAATGTTGTCAGTACCACCTGTCCTTAATCAAAATGTCTGCTGTAAAAGAGGGATGGCATTGAATCCTTTTTATGGAAGCTAAAGTAAGACCTCAGATTGTTGTAGCACTAAAACCTGATACTGTGGAATGAATGGAACCAACTTAGGGAAACGTTGAATTTTATAGTGACAATGACAAAGAAACTTGATCGGTCACATCCAACCGACACCCGATTCACCTAATTAGGTGAGAATCGTATGATACAATCCAGCGTATCGTACCAATAGAAACTCCTACGAGGGAATAGTGATACATGGCCTCAAGTTTAGTTGTGTCCAGTATTTTGCCCAAATGTAACTACCACAGGAATATGCACCATTTGACTACAAACTTAAAGTAATGATGGTTTAAAAATTAGTTTCTGCAAATTATGTAATAACAGGCATGAGGTGAACCTGGGACTTAAACACACTTCATTCAAGGAGAGCTTGACTGAAAATCTGGTTTTATTTTGCAAAAACTGAGTACCTTGATGGTGCTGCTGTAAGAATGTGGACTGCAAAGTTAATTTATCTTTATGTACGGAGACCAACTCACTCGTTTTGATCTTTATAAAAGATGGTCCTGAAGTAACCCTCCAAAAAATCCCCAGAAAAAGGGTGTTAATATTCCTGAGTGTCCTCCGGTAAAGTCTTGTCACTGATGTTCGTGAGTTGACAGAAAATAATCAGGAGGTTAAGAGTTTGGTGCTTGTGGTCATTAATTATTAAAAACCTCGACAGGCACCTCCACTTTAACTGAAAACACAGAAAGTGATGCACAGACACACTTAAATGCACATTACACCGAAAGCCTTTTTGCATCTCAAACAGCACATGCATGGATACACAAAAACATATGTAACACAAGCCCTCAGACTCTTTATTTCTCCCTCTCTGGCGTCTATACACACCCGCCTACACGCACACTCTCACTTATTCTCTCACTCTCTGCTTCAGCCATGTGTGTGTGTATGTATGTGTATATATATATATATATATATATAAACACATACACTTCCACAGGATTCTTCAACAAATGCTCACACCACGGTACACTGGCACTGACACTCAAACATGATACAAGGGCTCTTCAGGGACATATGCCTGTCAGTCATCCATGTCATCCAAAGACACTCGGAAGGGATTTATGGAGCAGACCCTCTGACACACACACACACACACACACACGCATGCATCACTCCCATCACAGAGAAAGTAATAACCGCTCAAGTTGGACAAATAAAGCAAGATTATTACAATGTACCCATGTGGTCCCTGGCCTTAGCCCTGGCTTCAGCGATGTATATTTCATGGATTAAAATGAAAAATTCAATGAGAAACAACAAACACTGTTCCTCCCTCTTCTTACTTTGCTCTCTGACAGCCACCCCTCTGGGGGATGCTCATGTTTTCACAGCTTCATGGTAGGACATGAATCCTATTCTCACAGTGATGGAGAGACAGAAGGAGAAGATGAAAGAGACAGAGAGTGGAGCATCGTGTACATCAAAAAGTAGAACAAATACAAGAGGCAGAATGAAAAAGTGAGAGGGGGGGAAGAGAATAAGAAGAGGTGGGAGGAAAAGAGTTGGGGTGTGAGATGGAGAGATGTGGGTATTTTATAATTCAGAGCAGGATCAGAGACAAACTTGGCTCAGATGGGTCTCAGTACATTGGCTGTGAATTCCAAATTTTGTGTTGCCTTTCTCTCTCACTCCGAGGCCACCCCTCCCCTCCCCCCAACACTTGCTACCATCTTTCTCCCTCTTATCTCTTACCCCTTATCTCTCCCTTTCTTTCCTTTCCTGCTACTGTGCCACAGAACTATTGTTTTAATACTAAAGTTTAGATTGGGTACTGGTAGCCACTCGGTCATTCGGTTTGAATTCAGCTGCAGTGCGAAAAAATATCTCTACTAGAGCTCCTGCTAGCAAATATATATACATATAGTATATATATATATATATATATGCAATATGCATGCACACATAAATATTCAATGACATATTCTGGAGAACTTTGCTGACCATCAACAGCGTGGTTAGCCACTATGTCTATAGACAGTCCTCACAGTGTTGCTGTGGGGTTCACACACCCTCCAAACCTGATCATAAATAAAGATTAGGGAGTGATAGCTGGCTAGTTTTGGAGTTTGAGCCGATGATGTTACCAGAAAGCAAATAGAAAGCAGAAGTGAAATCTGAACCAGAGTTCAGTGGAAAATGAAATTACAAGAGCATCAGTGGATATCATGGATGTGGAAGAAACTGGAACACTTCTGTCCTGTATTTTCTTGTAGCTTCTCCTAACAAAGTAATCATTGTTTAAAGGAATAGCGTGGCCCTTTAGAAAAAAAAAAATCACTTGAAATATGACTGCAGCTAGCAGCGGGTTACCTTAGCTTAGAATAGAAAAAGGGCATGACTTGTTGAACAGCAGCTACCTGACAGAAAGTGACGTCAGTCTGTCCACTGACTGATATCAACAAAACCATTAGACTCAACCTCCCAAAACTTCACAATAGAGCATCATTGTGATCAGTGCATGCAGTCAAGGGAGAGGCAGTGCTGCCCATCACTGGTCCTATTAGCACATAACTCAGCCTTTAAGTAGCTGCACTTTTTTAGATGGAGACAGATGCTCTCCGAGATCAAAGCACTTCACTTCAGTCAGCAGCATTTTATAATTTCCTTTATTTACCCCGCTCCAGACGCTATACGCTATGTGTGCGTGAGTGATGAGCGGGGCAGCTTGTGACGAGCACCTAATGAAAGATCAGAGGGATTTGGAATCGATTGAGGTGTATCTCACACACAATGCCAGGTGCCATCTCAGCTCCGAAGACACTCCTAAATCCTCCTGCAAGGCTCAACATTACCCTGTTACAGCCACTCTGTGCTGCTCTGCTGTCTCTCACCTGAGCCGCCACAGGACAAAGAGACAGATGACAGAAGACAGAGATAGAGTAAGGAGGAGGGAGGGGAGTAAAACCAAATAAAAATAAATGGAGATTCACATTTTAGCAAATTGACTCCCTTTCGGATTATCAACGAAGAAGGGGGGATGATGAATTGCGGGCCTGCTCAAGTGATAAACGTCAACATTAGAAAATAAATCTAGCGGAAAGAAGGCAAAAAAAAAAAAAATCTTCTGCCTTCAATATCAGCGAGTATGTGGCAGATTGGCTCACTCACAAACACACACACACACACGTACGTACACGTATGTACACACTGCAAATGTATTCATGGAGGATTAAGCAAGAAGTTGTTTTTTTTCCTCTCCTTCTCGCTGATAAAGAAAGAAGGGGATCAAATTTGAGTGTGAAGCTCCTTCACAGATGGAGTGAAAATGTGAAAGTGAGTACCTGTGCATTTTACCGAGTGTGAGTTTGTATTTATTTAATCCTCCCATTATTGAGTCTCACCATGACAAAGCTCTATTGACAAGGAGACAAAAAGAACTATATCACTTTTTTATGAAGCCGGGATCATCAGAAGCCAATCTATAGGGATAAAAGATATTTCCTACTGGATGGCACGTATATAGAATTATTATAAGCACTGAATCCATGAAGGTTATAGAGTGTATCTGGGAGTTTTATTGATCCTCAAACGTTCTGGGCAGGCAGCGGGGCAAATGGCCAAGGACATGACAGCCAAGTCTTCCATCTCCTCATCTCTTGTTCTTCTCCTCTATTGCCCTCAGCCATTTCCTCTATCTCTCTATTGTAGAGAAGAGAAGAAAAAAACATATTTTCTATTTTTAGCGTGAGCTCCAGTTCTGCAAAGCATTTCTTCTGTGCCCTAGCACGCACACAGACGCAGCACATTTCCTATCAGGTCAAAGCTGGCTCTGAAGAGGCCACGGCCCCCGATAGCATCCAGTCTGATTGGGCGCCCATGTCGACCGATAAGGTTATGACCTTTTTATCCTGATGACATACTTTGTGTAACTCTGACATGTGCATGCATGCGGTTATTAATTTTTGCAAAGGGTCACGTTAAGGTTAGGGCTTGGTGTTTGAATCGTAGAAAAATGGAAGAAAGAATCTACTTCCACGCTTTAAACTATCCTATTCAATGAGTACGTGATTCTCACTTCATTATGGAAATAATTTTAACCTTACATTTTCTGCTGTTTTACTCCCAGCACTGGAGCTATCTCAAAGTAATGTCTAGTTGTCTAAATTTGGGTAATTTTCAGCAGAAAATAGATGCATTTTTCTTTCTAATTAGAAGGAAACTTTCAGTGTGCACTGTCCCAGAAAATTGTCCCTGTTTTCCCCACAATTAGTCCCAAAGTTCTTTCAAATAACCTTCCTAAAGGTGGAACATAAAAACACATCTTTTTAAAGTATGTTTAAAGAAAGTATAATTCAGCCTGTGAAAAGAGTTGTGTGATGTTTTCTCAGGCTGTGGAGGAGTGTGTCATTAGGGTTATCTCAAATTGCTGACAGAAATTCCGGTGTTTCAAGCTTTTTCTTGTGTAGGTGACGTAGGCATCTACCAGATAGAATGGGTCTAAATAAAAAGACATTACTGGTTGCATTCTGGGAGATGTACATAGGATCCAGAGGTTTTGGGTCGTGACCCACAATATCTCAGCCCCTGCTGAATTGATTTTGACCATTTCCTTTTTAATCTGGCTCTTCTGAGTCTCAACTATAATGGGAGTGCAATACTTATCCACTGCAGGCCCCTCTAGGAAATTACAGAACCCATAAAATAGAGTATTAAAAAGTACATCGCAGAACAAAGGTCACATTTTCCTGTCAGGTTATGATAATGTATAATGTTCTTCTTTAGGGTGAGGGATCAAGCAGTAAACATAGTCAACTTCTTCTCAGTTCTGCCCTCTGGAAGATCTAAGCATGTTAAGATGATGGACATGGGCAAAAACGAGATCTCTTGACCGACCGGAAACTGCCCGTCTGAATTTCACAAGACCCCTTTTATCAAGTTGGTTTGAAGGCCAAAGGCAAATTGTTAATTTATTCTTCCCACATTATCTTTAATTTATTCACATCTTCCTTAAAGATACCAGACTGACCAAAGAAGGGCAATAAGAGGCATAACTTCTTTCTTTCATGATTGAAGCTCATTCACTGCACTGATTTTACTTAAAAATACTGAATTCATCATATTTTCTCCCTGCCTGACTTACATGTTATTTTCTAAATGACCCTTCTTGATATACGCATGACACAGTTTAGAAAGGAAAAAAAAATGATTTGGCTGTTTTACAGTGTACCCAGTGTTGAATTGCCCTAACCTGCCCATGTTATGGCTGTTTTCCAGCAGGCTTCTGCCTGGACAGCAATTAATGTCATTTGGAGCGAAGAGGAACCTCATGACTCATTACATATGCCTTTTGCTCGGAAAAGCCTCTAAGGGACCTTCTCCTCTTGTGTGCCAATGCTGCCACTTGGGGGATGGCACAAGTTGGATAACACTCTAATTATAAATTTCAGTATGAAAAATGTCTTCTGCAGTGCTGGCAGGGATGAGATTAAACCTTGTTTTGGCTTTAGTTTATTTGAGCGTCTTGTTCACAGAGTCTATAGTTACTGTATGAATGCTGTGGGGGTTTTTCCATTTGTGCAATGATTGTGTAACTGCTTGAAATGTAAGTTTTTCAGCAAGTTTCATATTTTCTGAATGGTTATTTATTAGCCAGGCTATTGCAGACAGATCCTATTGGCAGTAAGCTAAAAAAAAAAAAAGATTGTTCTATATATATATTATATTTGTCCTGCAGAAATCTGTCCCAAAATGTACCAGAGGGAAAAAAAGGACTTTGACAGTGACCGCCATGTATTTTTGACATTTTACAAAGCATTATCTGATATTATTTCACTAGCTTAGCTGTCAGCTACAAAGGGAAGGAGAGATTGAAATACATCATGCATTTTTATGGGTATAACCTGTGTCAACACTCTCTCTGAATGGACAAGAAGGCCCATCTGTGCCTTGCATGGCTGATCCTAGTGGACCTCCCCTCTCAACTACTGTAACCTGTTCACAGTCCTGGCTCAGTGGAGCGCACCCTGGCAAATAGCAGGAGGGAAGGGGAGGGAGGGGTAAAGAGAAAGAGATAGAGGACAGAGACAGTGATGGCAGGAGAGAGAGAGAGAGAGAGAGAGAGAGAGAGAGAGAGAGAGAGACAGGCTGGAGATATGGAGAGAGAGAGAGAGATCAAACCCAGAGACAGATAGAGGTAGAGAGAGTCAGTGCAGTGTGTCTAATCTCCCCTCAGGGGCGGTGGTGTAAGGACGCCTTCTATGACAGATAAACTCACCCGACAGCAAGCCCCGAAAAGACAGACACCCACCCGCTGGAAGTTAACTGAGTACATGTATTCAAGTACTGTCCTTTAGTGCAATTTTGAGGTACTTTACTTGAGTAATTGCATATATTATTATAACTAATACATGCATTATAGATTAAGCTATCTGACAGTATATAATTAGAGTTCACCTCACCTTTACTGGGTGCAACATTAAGGTGATGTTCTAAGAGTATTTCTGCACTGTGCTATTGCTACTCGTACTTCAGTAAAAGATTTGATTGCTTCTTCCAGCCACTGACACTCACTGTGTCCAACTTGGCTCAGTAGCATCTGGCACAGGTTGCTTCCATACAGATTTGGTGAAAGAAGGAGAAGAATAAAATGGTGGCAGGTGGGTGTTTTTTTTGTGTGTTTTTTTTTAGTGGGACAGGTTGAGCTCGGAGGTGAAAAGAAAGGAGCGAGTAGAACGTTTTCTCTTCTGTGGCGAACACAGATGGGGATGAAAGCAGCAGGAGGTGTTGTTATCGTTCTCTTTTTCTCAATCTCTTCTCCTTTCACTCTGTTGAAGATTGTTTAGGACTTAAGGGAGGGCCGGACCAGCCATCTGAACTGTGCATCACCCGTTTGTTTTTTGGCTTTTGATGGTGATTATGCACACCACAATCCGTGCATGCACAATCATTCCATCTCCCGTAATTCTTCAATAATTAATTCAGCTTGCTCGCTCGATATTAGCAAAAGGAAAATTGCCATTTGAAAGCCTCTGCAGTTATATGTGTTTTTGTCAGGCTGCACCACTTTTTGTCTCTTTTTCTGCAGCTTAGTCTTTAAAAATAAACCTAACATTGGTCAGACTGTGAAGACACGCATGATGGAAGGCCTTCAGAAAATGTGACTTGTATTTAAAAGGAGCCCTCGCCTTTACGTTTACCTTCTGCCAGACACAGTGAAATTGACATCTCCGCGTGCATGTGCTCATCTCCACCATTTCCGGAGACAGCTTTCAGTATGAAGTCAGTGCTTCTGGAGACTTTAAAGTAGTCAAGGTGGCAGATGCTGATTGTGTGGGCTTGTGTGTGTGTGTGTGAGTGTGTGTGTGACGAAGCAATGAGTCTCCTGCAGTCTTGCTTGGGTGCAGCGACACAGGCCAACCTGGGACAGACCTTGAGAGTGACTGTGACATTTAAAAACAGCCTCCCATTGTCTTGCAGGATAGACAATATATTTGTCACTTTCTCTGGCTCTGTATCCCCTGCCCTCTGCAAACTCTATGTGATTATCTCTGAACGGAAAAAAATAAAGATATATATGTGCCAACATGCCTATCTATATCTATATTTCTCTCTCTGACACATTCCCGCTGTTACTATGTGGGAAAATTCATGCATGTGCACACAGGATTTGGCATCACATCACTCACATTTGCACGCCACCACTGCATTTATCAGTCTTCCCACCCATGCAATTAGAACCTTAAAAAGCTAGATAAAACCACCACGATAAACGTGTCAGCTTCTTTGATCGTGTACTCTGACATGCTTACAACAGGCGACGCACATCAGCATGCATGCACAGCTTCCAGCATGCAAGAAGACATCAGCATAGTCAATTATTCGGAGCCTCTGATTAACATTAATGGCGTTTCTCAGAATTACATTGGCATCTCCTTGCATTCCAATCACCTAGATTTCATGCCTCCTCTCTGCAGGCAGCCCTGTTAATTGTGAGAGAGGAGAGCAGCAATGAGTGGTATCTGCTGAGCCTTTGATATACACTTATCTTTTAGCAGTTTCATATTATGGAAAAGAAAATTGTCTTTAAAAATGATTGGTGCTTTATTACTTTTGGGCCAATTAATTTAATGAAAAATAATGCCTTTTTGAAATAGCGGGGGGAAAATAATTATGGAATAATTGACAAGGAAGGACAAGCATGCAGGGAGGATGTAAGCAGACGTGAATAGAAATCTACTATTACTTTGTGGAACATGAATAATAGTTCATGATCTTTTTCAGACAGGTCTCGTGGTTTTAACGTATCCAGAAGTACAGAGGAGACTCAGTTTGACGACAGCTTGCCCTGAAAGTGTCCAAAGCATTCAGGAAGTAGGGCACTCGCCTCAACGTTCCTTGAAGTGGGAGAGACAGACCGACCTAGATTTCCTCCTGTTTATTCAGCCATTTTAGGTGCTGGCTATTCATGTCTCCATTTCAGTGCTCCCCTTTCTACATATTTCCTCTTGAACACGCTACTTTTGTTTGTTTGCTGTTCATTCCTTCTCTGTTTCTTTCTCGCCTTTGCCCTCTGTCCATATCACCTCTCAGTCTCCAAACACACATACAGTAAGACTATCTCTAAACGGTAGTGACACATTTAGGCAGCTGCTGAGATACCCCACGCTGCTTAACCGCAGGGAGTGTGATAGGTTGGCTTATCGCAAAAAAACCCTGGTGTAACGCACTCCCAAATTTACTTTTTTCGCTAAAAACAATCATCTTAACTCATTTATACAATCCTGCATTTGTCCCCTGCTGCTAACTTGAATGCAATGTTGCTCCATAATGTACATAATACTCAGTCAGACATTTGCTTCAAAAGCGATCTTTAATCAGTCATCAGAGCTCATCATCTTTTTTATGTATTCCAGCGAGTTTGATGCGGTTCTGGTTGATTTAACACAGCTCTGAGGCACCGGATGTGGTAATGAATTGGAAATGAATAAATGCAAAGCGAGACTTGGACTGTTGACCAGTATCAAGCTGACATGACAGCCAAGCACACAGAGATGGCATATGTTGCCCGGTGTGGCTTCTGAGCCTTCGCCACAGGAGAGTTTTGCCTCCGCTGTTGCATTATGGCCATTCAGGTATTCCTTTATCCATTAGACTATATCCAATACAGTGAGAGGTTCATGCGTGTCTTTAAAAGACAAGGTGGAAAAAGTATTTAGATCATTTACTTAAGTAAAGTTTAAAACATTAATGTAAAAATAAAATCATTTTACTATTGTAGATCTAATCTAATAACTGCTTTACATACAGCTGGGTAGTTTTGTCCAGGGGTTCCTTACTGAAGGGTTGAGCACCCTCACAGGGTTACAAGATAAATCTGGGGAGTCATGAGATGATTAATGGGGCAAGAAGAAAGCAAATGTTCCGCTCTGGACTTTTCGCTAATCGTTTTTTTGTGAAATATTAGATAATTTGACCTCTTTGTGCCCTGAACAGATATTTAAATGAAACCATCTGAGGAGTTTGAAACATGACAGGGGGCTCCAAGTAGACACTGTTTTTTCTTGTAGGGTCACAATCCAAAAACTACTCATTTAATCTTTAATAACAGAGTGTATTTAAAACGTATTATGTGTTGTTTAAAGAAGTATAAAATACCATAAAGAGGAAAGTACAAAATTCTCAAATGTGTATGTAGGAAAGTACTTGGATGTTGTGTTGCTCACACACATGTTTTTTTTTTTTGTACAAATTTTCCAAGCCCCACTAATATATCTCCATTATAACTCTGTTTATAGCAACTTCATCATCTTTCCAAATCATAATCTCTCCAAGTTGAAGCAATTACACTGCAAATGGTGCGAGTTTAAACAGCAGCAAACGGTGTCTTCAGTGCTTAGTGGGAGGGAGCGACCCACGAATTGATATTATCACAGAGAGACTTTGTGGATTTGAAACTAAATGAATCTCAAATCAAAATAAAATGAATCTCCTCTTCAGTAGACTATCAAAGACTGAGAGAGATGGAAAGAAGAAGAAAAAAAGATGGATTGTGGTTGGGACTGAGGTGCCTAATGCACTCTATCCTAAGTTAATCATTTTTTCTGCAGCTCTCTCTCCACCTCACCTCATAGCCTCTCTTCTCATGTGTTTTTTTTTCTTCATGTCCACTTTCATCCTGTGAACTTTTCTCTCTCTTTTTATTCATTTCCTTCTATCTTCACCTTCCCTGACACCTCAGCAGGCAAGGTGGAGGGTAGAGTCTTGATCCCAGGCAGGTTACCCTTGGCAACAGACCACCTACCCCTCTGTTGCCAGTGTGTTTTAAGGCAATCCAACAAGCACTGGCACCAGTTTTGGCAACTACCCCCACCTTCACCTGCCTCATCATCTCCTGTGATTGGGGAACAAGCACCCCTCCCCTCTATAACTTCACCGCGCCCTCCACAATCTAGACCTGACATAGCCAGCAAGGGATCAGAACACTGTCTACTGTAGATGCCAGCCATTAGCATTAGCGTCTTAACACCTGTTCCTGTGCATGTGGGTGTTAGCACTTCTAATTTTAATGCAGTGTGCAGAGACAACATTGGACAAACAAGGGCTGTGACAAAATAGAAAAAATAACTCTGTGTGTGTGTGTGTGTATGTGTGTTTGTTCACGTGCACATTTGTGTGTTTACATTCATCAGCCCGTCTGTTTGTGCCTGGAAGTGCGTGCCCAGAATAGTATGTACATATAAACAGATGGATGAGAAGCTGCGTCTCTCTCTTTCTCCATCTTTTTGTCTTTAATGTGGTGAACTGTGATCCAAGCATTGCCCCATGCTCAAAGACACATTTGTGGCAACTAACAACCCAACTCTGTCCATTCAGTTTATTAGAAAGCGTCTCTGTGGCACGGCCTCTTAATTTAGAATGAAGATCCATCGTTCCCATAATTACTATCACTTTTGTTAATTGGAATGATGTGTAGCTATCTGAAATAGCTGCTGTCGAGGGTTTTTTTTTTTCTTCTTCTTCTTCTCTCCCTCTCTGCCTCCCGTGTTTCTCCGTGTGGTTTTGCTTTGCATATTACCCCAGACATGGTAGGGAGAGCGTGCAAAACACAGAGGGCAGCTCTTCAAACAAGCTGAAATCTTTTGTGTGTCTATTCAAATAATTTCACCCTGTGACTTTTAGCTGTAGCTGCAGCGATGCATGTTATTGTGACTGAAGGTATTCTTTATAGGAAAACTCACTGAAAGGTCAAAGATAAAGTCTCTTTGGCATTTTTTTTTTGTCTGGTACACTGGTACTGTACGTTTTTGTTTTTTGTTTTCATTTTTGCTTAAACAGTCTGTTTTGTTTTCAGAAATAGCAGGTAGGCTTTGTGCGAATACAGACATTAGAAAGTTGTTTCAGAGAAATGAGGGGAGTTAAGATTGTAGAATGAATTGTGTCCCTGCTTGATTTATTGTGCACTGGTTTCATTCTGGGTCTACCAAATAGAAAGTGCTCGAATTCAGCAGCACATTAAATTAAATATCTGCCGAACAGATTCTAATTTGATCACCAAGCTGTTTCAATTTCATTAGCCTGGTCCCTAATGGACTTTCACAGAATATTATTCCGTCTAGCACAAATCCCATTCATTGCCTCTTTTTTTTTTCCAAATGAGCCCCCTGGTGCATGGGGACCATGTGGTCCAACACAGTGCAGTGTGAGGTCACACAAAACCTGCTTTGTCTTTAATAGATGCTGGTGCAAAGCTACAGTGAGTAAATAAAATCAAAACCCACACTTAATGCCAGTCAAACTAAGGATTTATGCCCAGCACCTTCTTACCAGCTGTTGCAGGTCCGAGCAGAGTGTTAATACGATCAAAGAGTGTGTATGAACGGTACATGCAAACAAGTGAGGCCTTCTGCTTTTATGCTTTTCCACATGGCCTGATTGCACGTTGTTGTTGGTCGTCGTACAGTGTTTTGTAATGGTGCAAATGTACTGTAATAGCAGCTAAGGCAGATGGAAATTCACGGCTGAAGTTTTACCACGCCTGTGTGGTTTAGCGAGCTTGTAATTATGCAGTATGCATTATAATTACTTCAGCGGTGTAGTACTTTAACCATAAACGGAGATCGAGCAACACTCAGCACCTATGAATGGATTCGCTCTTTGAAAATTATTTTTTCTTTTAGCGATCTATAATAACATGTTCAAACAAAGTAATAAATGGGTATATGTTTTATGAAGAGCTGTGGTGATATGGAAGCTGCAAAATAGGTACGTACTGTTTTTAGTGCTTTTCATCAGCTGTGCTCAGTCAAAATATTAAAAAAGTGAATGAATAGCTTAACTGTTTGGACTGATAATCATCATTTTAGCAATAATCAGACCTAACTTATTCATTAAATCTGAAATATAAATGTAATACACACTCCAAATCTATTTTCTTTTATTTGTCATATACTCATGCAATACAGGTATGTGCTGTGAAATACAGAGTGCTATATTCTTGGGGATTTTGTCAGTATATAAAGATGAAAAAATAAAATGTACAGTTGTAAAATGTTGCCAAGCAATGCAGTGCAAATGATTCCCAGAGGACAATATGCACTGTCAAGGCCGAGTCAGAGTCCAAGATCCTTATGGCTGGATGGAAAAATCATTTTCTGAGTAAAATATATTAAAGCTAAAGTTAAACACTGCTCTTCTGTGTTTTTAAATTTGGTACAGATTCATTGGCAGTGCAGGATGCAGCAACTGAAGGTTCTTTCAGGGACAGTGACTTTACTGAGACAATGCAGCCAAGTCACATGCAGTAAAGTATAGTAGTGATGATTAGGATCAGTGCAGTGTCAGTACTCTAAGTTCCAAAAGGCTGAAAGTGATAGTATAGAGCTGGAGAGGACTCTGCGGTAACATTGATAAATGTTTTCACCAAGCCGTCCGCCATTAGTGTCAGGGCAAGTTACAGCCACAAGAGCGGACAAACAGGAAATAGAGAAAGAGTGGGTGTAAATAATTGATAAGGCTGACCCTGCGCGATTCATATTCTGCAGCAGAGGATCAAAGAGCGAGGCTCAGAGTTTGACATTGAGCTCGAGCGCAGGAGTCAAAGCCATTACCTTCCCCGGCAACGCTACCGCTTGTGTTTATATTAAAAATGCAATGACTCTTCCTCTTCAGTCTGGGCTAACACTAGCTGGCACTCCTGGGCATTAACCAACGGGCTAATGGACTCACTGGTATTACCCTAGCAATTAACTACAGTAGCACTAAGTAAAGCAAGGTGGAAGCCATTTTGTTCCTGTCCATTCGATGAAGCTGTTCCTGGCTCTCTCAGGTGTGAAATATAGCCTGTGTTAGACCTCTGGGTTCTTTTAGGTGTGATCAATATTTCAGAGGCACCAGGCCTCTGCGCCTTGTACCCTCCCACATCGCCTCTCACAACAGCTCTGCAGCCGATTATGAATGTCTGAATGAACCTTTGAGCCAATTAATGATTAATGGAATTTCACAGTTTTCTGAGGAATGTTTATTTAAATAGTGCATTAAGACTGTCACTGTACAAAGGCAGGAACTCTGAGCCCCGCAGCCTATGCTTCTAATCTGAGAAAGTAAAACTGTGTCTGCTGTGTTTTATTCAGTCCCACTGTAGACTATATCTTTCCATATAGAGTTTCCTCAGTGCCTTTTTGTGATACTTGTCTGTCAGCAGCACTTCATGTGCATCACGGCTATGAGCAGCCATGTGTATATCAAATTGTGTTTTATTCATGACATTAAAATATATATTTCTCCCCACACTTTATTTTTCAATACTTTATATGCTTTCATAATTACATCACCCTTCAGGTACAGTCGACCTGCTTAATTAAACTGTCAGATGTCTATATTCTAACCTCTTGTGACATCTAGCCATGCAGATAGTTTGGTTTATTTAACTTTTTAACTATTTTAACTTTATTTGTCTTTGACGTTCTGCTGCAACACCAGTACCACGGGAGCAAATAGAATTTGTTTTGCTGTGCTCACAGCATTGAGAAATGACATTTAAAAGTCTCAGCTTTTTTTTCTCCTCTGAATCATTGGCCTTGTTATTCCGTGTAACAGAACTCTCTGTGCCAGGGTTTCAAAGAAGCAACTCTCTATCAAAGAAATAGCCCCCTTGAAACCTTCTGACAGTGTGTTCTGTGGAATATTCACTGTAACGGGGACATTGTTTTTAGTATGACACATTGCTGTTTAGGTTTTTAAATGTGTTTATTCAATGCTGTGAATGGAAAAATTAAGAGATTAGACTGGCGTTATATATTTTTTTGTATGTGTGTTGGTCTCTTTACTTTTTGACTTCACAAGCCTGTGTGTAGCAGTCAACTGCATCGGTGTAAATTGTTTTAAATGGATGACAAATTTATAGTTTAATATTTAAAAAGGTTAAGTTGTTTCCTGTAACAGCTGGGCACACGGGACTGCATTTGTTAGAGTTTATTTTTAGTGGCGGATTGATATACAGTTTTTTGCTCTAGTGAGTTTTTACACAAGCAGGATGGTCCACGTGGGATTTAGTCACAATGCCCATGTTCATTGTAATGAACGGAGATGTCAATCAACATGCAACACTGTGCCTACTTGATGTGTTTTCAATAGATTTGGGCAACAATAGAGCTCAGATAAATAAGATTTATCAGTCTTTGGATAAACTGCAAATACTTGCTAGTAAGATCTTTACATACAATAATTTTATTCAGCTTCATCAAACTTGGAAGTAGGCAGAAACCTCAAAAACAGAAAAAGAGCTCTTACACGCAAATAACAAACTATATTTTCTTTTTCTTCTTGGGTGAAGTTTCCAAAGGTTTGATCCAGTAATTCACAATTAGTTTGGTTGTACATGTTGTATATTTGCTTTGGATGGCTGGAGGTATTGTGAAATGGAAACATTCTTTTTACAATTAGAGCTTTCGCTTTCAACAATTGTGTTACAATTTCAAGACCACATCAAATATGCCGGGTTCTTGACTAGCTTTGGCCCTGTCGAGTTGTCAGTACATTTTGTACATGAAGAAATGACTCGCACATACACAAACCGCTCCTCGGCAGCCTCTAACATCCTACCCTTTAGCAAATTTCTGACTCTAGAGCCTGATGTGCACAAGAACAGACAGCTATAAGTCACTGCGCCGTCTATGAGTTATCTCTGTCAATTACTGACAATAAATGGCTTTGGCACTGTGAAGGCCAGGTGCATCAATTCCCTGCGTCTCACATTGTCCTACCTTCTCCGCTCTATTGATTCTACTTCCATTGCTTCCATGATCCAGTTTTGATGGCCCCTGACCACAAAAGCTAACTTGAGCGCTGATGTCAGATGAAAGGGTGGATATGTAACCCAAACTCCCACCTTGGGACATGTTCACATTCTCGATATCAGATCTTCCTCCCTCCCAACTGAGACCTAATATAGATCTACTGGAGTCATCCTACTACAACTACTCTGTGCCCGTACCAGATTTCAATCAAGGTTTGATTGCAATGTAATACCTTTTGTTGGAAGAAAAAACTCCACTTTAATAACATTCTCTGACCTTAAAGTGCTTTCAATGCACATCTTCTTATAGAAAATATCTGGCACATAAGCACATAAATTTATCCTTTTTTTTTCTCTGACTCCATACTTCTTTTGTCAGCTTTTTTCTCCTCAGCAGAGCTAAATGTGCTAATTCTACCCATCTCACCTCTATATAATGGCTTTTAGATGTATGTATCTGTCTGGGGCCTGTGGCGTAGCAGAATGACCATTCAGCAAGCTAAGGATGGGGTCTATTGTGAGCGGCTTGTCCCCACTACAGCAGCTGTCTGCTAAGGGCTGTCTGTGATGGCTGTCTGCAGGATCGCCCACCGCTGCTTTGAGTGATTTTCTCTCTTTCACTCTGCCCGGGGCGCTGCTTGTGTTGGAGGCATTGATCGGCCCTGAATTGGATTGCGACGGGCCTGATTACTGATGTCAGTGTGTGCCGGGTCACGTGGGACCGCTGAATCTCCGCGTGCCAAGCCCGGGTGGAGGAAGGGGGAGTGTTTGTGCTGTTCGCTGGAATTACATTTATCAGTCTTAGTTACACAGAGCGTGAACACAACATGCCCACACATACTGTACACTTAAGTGACAAAACAAACAGCCCGCATAATCTCATTCTTTTCCTATAGTGGTAAAACAGTCGATGTTCATGATTGGCATTAAATAGAGAGTGTAGGAGCGTGTTAGACCATAAAAGGACTTTAGCGCATCATACCGGTAAATCCACTTTCCCCACTGTAATGTCATATTTAGAGTGTTTGCTTTGAGAGTTAATGAGGGCGGCTGATTAAATGTTCGGACACTGCTTTGTATTTTTTGCCGTGTGCCTCTACTGCAACAAAGATTACTGGATTAAGTGCAAGGTTACACTCTATGACTTTGTTTTTGTGTGTGTGTGTGTGTGTGTGTGTGTGTGTGTGTGTGTTTGCATTCAAGTGTGCGTATAAGTTTGGAAGTGATTCTCCGCGCATCATTTGTTTACGCCTGGAATAGTGGCCATCATCTTTTCCACTAAGAGAACAATAGCCATTTTTCCCCTTTGCTCGGGAGACAATGAAGTGCCTTCCCGCCTCGCGAGCGACAGGCCAATAAAAAACGTAATTGGATCTGTCAATCAAACATTGCTGCAGCGCGGGGGTGGGCTGGCAGGTGGGTGGGTGGCGGTGGCTGAGGCGGGAGGGTAGCTGGACAACAGGAGAAGTGCAGAGAGAGAGAGAGAGAGGGAAGGCTGTGCCATTGCAAAGGCTCTGCCATGCACAGTTCCCTCTCTGCACACTGCCCAGAGGCACTCAGCAACGGTTACGGAGGTGTACAATTGTTGTGTTTTGTTGTTTGTTTGTACCAGGGCCAGGGGGGTGACGATCTGTCTTTGTTTGTAGGTATTAGTGGGTCGGTGATGTGGCTTTGATGCGACTACACAGGAGAGCCGGGGCTGCCAGAGCCTCTGAAGGTCACAGTGGATGTACTAGTGCTGATGTGTCTGTCTGTGCTTTGTATGCGTTCAGGCCGTCAGACATAGTGTTTTTTCTTACCAGGGAAAGGTCCTGTCATTAGTCAGAAGAGCCAGGATGCTTTAGTAGTATTTTTCACGGTACAACACACACACTGAGCATCACCTTGTCACATTAAATCATCAACATATTTGTGTGAGCTTACCTTACCCCTTCTAGGTGCATGGATTATGTGTATTTGCTGCCAGATAAGCAGCGAGCGTGCCCCGCTCTCCTGTGCACACACACTTCTATTTTATGCATTTGTCTGTTGCTCTAAGTTTTAATGACAACTACTTAAATGAAGAGCCCATTTACAGCCTCTTTGACAGAGACGTTAAGTGCGCATTCAAATATTCTGTTCGTCTGGCTCCTACTGTGCCCTTACCTCGGCTTTTAGGAGATGGCTTTCTCATGTCTTCAGTGACATTCTTTTTCCATTATTAGCCGAGCTGGAGATTGTTACAGAGAGCCGCTCTGTTGTTCCTTGCATTATGGTCTCAAGCTCACTGTAATACCGTGCCGTATCTCTTTTCATGAATAGACAAAGGATGTTTTAACTGCAAGTACCAGTGAGGCATTAAATATAGTGCATGTCTTCAGACCAGGCAGGTAAAAGGACTTGTACAGAAAATACAGTAGGCGCACTGCAGTGTTTCTGTGCGTGTAAAAATAATTTTACTGCATTTACTTTGGGCAACTTTCTACTGCCTTAAAAACTTGAAGAAAGATTCTCTTTCTCCTGGATGCACTGTATCTTAAATCAAGACAAGAATATACTCCGACCCCCTTGGTCTTAAAAAAAAAAAAAATGCTAAGAAACAAAAAACAGGATCCTAATTTAGAAAAATGAAAAGAGAGCTGTCTGCTGTGTCTTCCAGTGTTTTCTGCGAGCTCTATTTAAGGAGAAGAAATGTAAGAACAAACTTGATTTAAAAGTTAATATTTGTTCCTTATTGATCTCATATGTATTTCTTTTTCTTTTTCATAAATACAGCAAAAATGCAGAGTAAACGAACTCAGCAAAATGTGTTGCTGGAGAACAAAACTTAAAGTCAAAGGGCCTGCTGGCACCAATAAAATGACACACTTCATTTATTAGTGCACACTGCAGCTTGCTATAATAGTCTGCTGCTGTAGTATTCTCGTATTATATTCTTCGACTTGGGGAATATTTGAGAATGTAAAAGAACAAGGGAGTGTAAGTATAGGTCGGCCTTATTAAGTGTTCTTCTGCAGTGTTAAGAGTCTGTAACATTAAACGGAGACCTGCAGATTTAAGTGTTGCGTCATTTAAGTTGTAGCAGCCTTGTGATGCTTTCATGCAGATGAGCGTTGTTAAACTCAGCTTGACATTATCAAGGTGTGTATTGTAATAGTTAGCCAGGCCCAGTGTCTCAGCTGATCAGTTAACAATATGTGTCTGCCCCCAGTGCAAGCCTTCTTAATTTTGGTTTTGTTATGAGAAACGGTCCCCATGCTCCAGGCTTCTAAAGTAGGTAATTACACTGAGAGATTCCCTGTGGGGGATTAAAACAAATGACACAGAAAACACAGCCCTTCCCCATCGCCACTCATTCGAGCCCTGCCTCCGCTCTAAAACCTTTTGCTTGTAACGCCTACATGCCCATGAATACGCAAACAGTCACAATAAAACACACTGGCAGCTCATGAAAATTAGTGGGGTCGTGGGAGAGGAGTCAGGAAATGATGGGGAGGGATCACGATTTATGGACATGGTAAAACTGGTTTAGCATTAGCTGCTAAACAAAACATATGGTATTCATGCAGTTTGTAAGGACCGCAGCAGAATAGGCATCTGTCCTGCCAGTTTTGCAGTGACAGGCTGCGGGGAGCATTACTCATCATTACAGTCTCTGCTGGCAGCCTATTTTCATCACATTACAGTGGTATAATGAAGCGTAGCGTGCTAGCATCCTCAGGTTCTCTGAGTAGTTCACCATTAGCACCAGCTGAGGGCATTCATCCAAGTAGCTTTATTGAGCTTTTTTACAGTCAGTTTAATGTATAATTAATTAATCACTGTACAACAATAGGTGGAATCTTGGCACAGTGGCGGTTCAAATTTTGAATTTAACGGTCGAGACACATTTGATGTGACTTGCTTTTGATAGACAAGTAGAGCATTTGATGGGAATCGCCTGTTTTGGATTGATTCAATGACAGAATCAGAACATTAACTCTTTCCTCTGCCCTTCTCTTTGTGTCTTTTTCAGGAACAAGGCAAAGTAGGTGTGACATTCAACATTGGGACAGTGGACATCAGTGTTAAGGAGACAACCACAGCAGTGAACGATGGCAAATACCATTTGGTCCGATTCACCAGGAACGGGGGAAATGCCACTTTGCAGGTGGACAACTGGCCAGTCAATGAGCACTTTCCCACAGGTACTACCCCTCTTATTAACTTTGTCTGATGAATTTCTGCCAGAGTTAGAGTGAAATAACACTTTAAAAACCACTGGAAACCACCTATGTGTTTAACCAAGGGCCAGCACACAAAAAGATTCACTTTCTGCTGTTTTTCTAAGTAAATCATCTCTCACAGAAGTCTGAGAGGCATGCAGTCGCATTAGTTGACATACAATATGTTCCTGTGGCAAACCTCATGCCTCAAACAACTCTTACTTTCATGCGCTCACACCTGACTCCGCAGGAGAGCACACCGAGTTAGAATCTTTTGTCTTGAAAGAGGCATTAACTGTGCAACATCTGGCCAGTTCATTTCAGGAAAGGGATTAAAAGGCACCAAGAGGCGTTTGGTCGTCTGCAAAGCAAGGATGGGATAGAGGCAGAAACCGAGGGTGGCCTGTTGGCCAGATAAAGCTGCTGCCTGCCTGTATCTCTCATTCCCAGGTCAGCAGAAGCAGCACAGCAGCAGAATACAAATAGGGTCATCAAACGGAGCCCGCTCCATTTGGAGGCTCAGGTACTCCCTTCATTTGGCACAGAGATGTGCTGCTCAGCTGGCTAGGTAAGAGAGTGAGGGAAAGGGTGAGAGAGAGGAGGAAGGAAAGGATAAATCCTCTCCTGCTTCTACTTAACAATCCATTGAATTAAGTTGGCTCTCCTGGTCTTTGATATCTGTGTCTCCATGCCATCAAGCTTAGAAGAGGCCACCTTTGTTTCCATGTTCCCTATTACCCTCTCTTCAATTTCACTTAGTCAAACAGAGCAGACGCACAGGGAAGCAACATGGGCACAAAGTGGCAGTTGAAGCAAGGAGAAGTTGGGATGACAAAAGATAATATGAACCTTCATTGATCTCTGAGGTAAAATTGTGCCATAGCAGCAAGACATAATTGGACAGAAACAGATGTAGAATAAATAGACAATGTTGAAGATTAAATAGTGTTCCATTACCAGATGTGGAGCTAACATGAACAGAAATATGCCCAGAACCGTACACGACGAGCTAAAATCGTTTTTATTTCGCCAAATACTAGAAGGGAAAAAAGGCCAAGTAAAAATACTTCCACATGGTAAGAAGCAAATAAATTGGAGTTGATCCCTTTCACTTTTCAGCCCTATGTCTCAGTAGTCCTACAGCATGCTCCTAGTTGCATGTCTCTACTGAGGACAGGGCAGCATCCTCTCCTGGCGTGACCTGGCATGCTGTTTAGGTTTGGTTCAATGCCAGTACAGGTGATGTTAATCTCTTCTGTCTCTGACTTTCTTTTGCCGCTGGCTGCCTTTCGCTTTTCCGTGAACAGATAAAGTTAGACGGGTTTCATAACTGCGATTCAGTCACAATATTACTGCAAAATACAGAGAAACTGCTTAACATGTGGCACGCAACATGCACACGACGACGAACACATACACACATGGCTGCGCAGAGGTAGTTTTTATCTTGTCACTTTCGATCTCAGCCCTGTATTACACACGAATTCAACTGTGCTCCATTTTTATTGGCCAGTAATTTCAGAGTTAAACCCCGACCACCATCATAATTATGTCAAAGTGTGTGGTTTTATCACCTGTGTGTGTGTGTGTGTTTATCAATATCTGTGATCCAAAGCCAGTGTCCATTCAGAAGTCATTGCTGAATAGTCATCGGGTTTGAGTTTTAGCAATGCACAACAAAAAGACTTTTTCGCTTTGGATTCATTCCAAGTGATCCCACTGAGGTTTGTTCCCTTTTCTGTCCTCCTGCCATTGTCTTGGAATGGAGTTGAGGTCGAGAGATCGAATGCGTGGTAATTTCTTTTTCTCTTCTGCACAGGTAATTTGCAGGGCACTCAGTGATAGTAATTCAACGATGATTGATTTTTTTTTTTTTTTTCGCCCTCCCTCCCTTGTAAAGGCGTTGTCATCTCATGAGTAATTACATGTTAGGGTGCAGACTCATCGACTGCTTTCTCACACTCCTAATGCTTAACTTGAAGGCAGCAGCCGCCACAAGGCTCTCAGGTCGTTCAATAAACAGTTACCGGATCTGGGCATGCCCTCTCTCCCTGGTAGGGAATAGGTGAAGACAAAGGTGTTAGAAGATTGCTTGTCATTCAAAGCTGCTTGCAAAACAGCCTCGGGCGTGTAAATTGAACATCTCAACAACAGTGTTTGAAAAGTTGGCCAATCAAGTTTAGCTTCAAGTGGCAACAAGAGGTTTTCACACCATGACATTGAACTAGACCTTATTTTTGTCCATCATTAACAACAGTTGTGATAACGTTTTACTCATTTAGTTAATTACTGATTGACATAGGAAGTGGTGACATTGCTAAAAATTAGTCCAGTGGGGTAACACCTCCTGGGCACTGCCGAGGTGCCCTTGAGCAAGGCACCGACCCCCTCCCCAACTGCTCACTGGGTGGTAGTCTGGCTGGCTGCCCATCACTCCACCATCTCTCTCCACATTTGCGTGTCTATGCCCTTGTACTGCATGTGTGTGTGTGTGTCCAGGTTAAAATGCATGTCAAAAATTAAATAGAGTGAAAAAAGAATTTCCCCATCGAGGGATTAATAAAGTATATCTTCTTCTTAAGAAGCATCATCAGTCAGATAATCAGGTTTTAAACAAAAGTTCAGGTTAAATTTTGGAGTAAATAAAATAGAGGTAAACTCTTAAAATGATCACCCAATCTGGTCATTTAAACACAAGTTAGTTTTCTTGTGCAATACGAGATTAATACCGGCATTTGTTCTCAGTCTGTCTTAAATTCTAAACTAAATTAACTGCAGTGTTAAACTAACTTTTCTCATATTTTATTTTATTACAGTTTCCAATTTAACAAATTTACAATAAAAGAAATACAAAATTATCCAAGGGAAATTAAACTAGAGAGAAAAAACACTGTCAAACAATTATATTACAATAATAGGTAATAATAAAAGACAATATAACTGAGTCATCAACCCTTTTGCAAACATGAGGGGGCTGAACACATTTCAGTGTAATGTAGTGCAACACCATCCATCAACTACAACCTCATTAATAAACATTTAGTTGAAATAACACTTTCTCGAAGCAAAACTGACCATTTTAGTGTTTTTAGTAGATGTATCAGTGAACCTTCCTCTTCCCAGAGCTCTTTCTTGTACCGCTGCATTCTGCATTCAACAGCCCAGTAGTTTCCTTTTTTACACTAGATGCTAAAAGATTTAACTTTAAAGATCGAAATGATGAAACAATTGATTGACAGCTGGCTTGTTTACAACCTGTCTGATCGTCTGATCACTTGTTTGCTTTGCTTTGCTTGCCCCGTCAGACTTCATATTGACAATGTCACTGTGTTCCTAGATCTCAGCAATGGCTTTGAGTTCATCATAAATGGCAGAAATAGTGGCTAAAACTACAAAAAGAAGATCCAAGTTGGACTAAAGCCGAACTTTTTAAAATAGATTTTGTTTGGCCTTTATTGATGGTTCAAAATACAAAAGGCAGAAACAGAAGAAGAGAAAAAGCATAACATGTGGTTGAGATCACAGGCAGAGTACCTGCAATGTCAAGCCAACAAGACATCTGCTTAAAGTATTTTTGTAAACCAATATTTAATTGACACACAATTTGCTGACAGTGATTGTCACAAGCAGGTCTACAGGATAAAAAAATGAGCATTGTAATACTGGTTAATATTGACAAATGGCAGAGAAGGACTTCTGCACTTCACAGTCCTGTTCTTCTATACAACAGTACAACCACACTGATGCCATACAGCAGCATTTCCATCAGGCTTCTGCAGCTTACGTGTTTCCTATGTGTGTTTGTGTGCGGGCGTTGAATGTATGTGTGTGTGCTGACTGCTTTGTCTCTCCCTTTCTCTAATTACCCCCCCCCCCCCCCCCTCTAACAGTGCCCTGTCAGATCTCCATTTGTGTCCTCTAATTTCTTTTATCCGCATTTCTCATCCTCTTCCATTCGCCGTTCATCATCTCTCCTACAATCTTGTGTACTTTTGTGACAGCCCACACTACTGCAGGGGCCTGTCTTTGTTTAGTGAGAGGGTTCCAGTTTCCTTATATAACACTCTGAATCCCTGTATTCTTTGATTTTGGATTACATGATCTTTTTGCATGAGTTTGAATCTTTGAATCAAACAATTACTCAACTAAGCCAGGCGGAAATTATGCATCACACTTTGGTTGCCAGAGCTGGCTGGGGTTCAGGCGTTGTCTCAGATGAATGACCATTGGCCTAACTATTCTGCTTGGCCCTCAGGGAAAGTGTGTCTCTGTGTGTGTTCCATCATTTGTGGTGGGTACAAGCGGGTCGGTCATAACAAGAATGCCCTTGTCTTCACACGTGCACACACACACAAACACACAAAAACCTTTATCCGTGCACTGATGCATACAATGTTACGACTCCTACAACCTGAAACAGACACAATGAATTGTACCGTTTCAGAATATCTGCCAATCTTTGTCTTCAAATACAGACAAAACAATTCCTCGGGAGCAAGATAAATCCCCATGCGTCCCTGGGGCCAAACATGATTAGCCCTATCTGAGACACAATCTCCGTCGCTCTCAGAACTCAGACTAAGCTGAGTGTAGAAGCCGCCAGTCTAATTCATCCTTTCAACACCATAAATTTCAGAGCGACCTGATAAATGATGAATTTACTCCCTGGCTTTGTCTGGCATCTGAGAGAGAATGGAAGGAGGATAGAGGGAAAGCAAGCTGGAGAAACAGAGCGACATGGGTGAATAGAAAAGAAATGCAGCCACTGAGGGAATACAGAAGCATTTACTGGAGTAGATGACAGGAATAAGTTGACAAAAGAGAGAAAAAGCTGACATATAGACAGATAGATGGGTAGAGAAGAAGGGAAAGGGAATAAAGAGTGAGTGAGAAACAGATGAATGATACCTGAATTGTGGCTGCAGCTGTAGAGGCCTGATTCAGCCAAGAAGAGCAAGGATGGCTGATTACATTAGAGAGAGAGGCAGAGAGATAGAGAATCATGAGGTGCAGATGAAGGAGGAGAGGATAGCTAGATGGATGGTGGGCTGAAGAGAAAGAGAGAAAAGAACGAAGGTTGAGGGAGATGAATGAATAGCCAGAGAGAGAGAGAAAGTGGAACAGAGATGGAAGTCAGGTGTAGATTTGAAAGGAGGTGGGTGGTGCAGGGTATTCATTACCAGAAGACTGCAACAGCTAGCTATGGAGTTGAGCAGTGGAATGATGATTTTTGGACAGGGCCACAGTATATCAAATGTACTCATCATCCCCAAATGGAGAGAATGCCAGGCGCCTGTCACAGTAGCCATTTTCACAGTTTTGAAGCGCTCTCAGCACTGGCCCTGTGATGGAACCCCAGCGAGATTAGTCTGGCAAGCAAACTGAATAGAACGAAGCGACCAACCAGCAGATGACTGTCAGTGTGCCAGTGTTTGTGTTGACTGAAAAGCTGCCACCAAAGGGGAAACATTTAGACATTGTTTTGGCTGGGAGGAGAAAAAATGGAGAAGGCACTCATTTGGGCTAAAAGAGACATACACAAACTGTGAATAAAGACAAAAAAATTATTTAAAAAAATAACGATCCTTTAGTTCTTTCGTTCTCGGCTGTGAATATGCATGACATATTCTGAAATAGATAAGATGTTGTACAGTAATGCACTTGAATATGTTTATTAGAATTTTGGATATACTTGCAGATACAGCATGTTGTCAACAGTGCAGAGTACGAATGATGTATTTTCTGTGTGATTGCCATCTCATTTACATTAATAGAGATAAAAGGCCTGGAAAAGTTGCTTGCAAATCTTACATACTCCTCATCAATATTAAATTCACAGTGAAAAAGAAGCAAAAAAACAAATAACACACTCCACAACCCTCTGCTTCATTATCATTATCATGTGTGTGTGGGGTTTTAACAGATTTGACTGACAGTCAGTGGAGGCGAGCATCCCCACAACTGTCAACACATTCGATTCTTCTAAATTCTGATTGGTGCACAACTACGTGATGTCCCCTTTCTCTAACTGAAAGCCACAAAACTGAAATTTCTCAAGTGAAAAAAATGTTTGAAACTTTGATAACTAACTTATTAACTGTGTTTATAGAGAAGTTGACTAACAACTATAAAGCATCAGTGTGTAGGGTTTTGTGCTATCTTGTGGGGCTGATTGCCAACCCTCTTGCCTTACCATCTCCTCGCTAGCATGGATGAAAAATTGCAGTGGACTTCACCAATGAAAATCACCAAGCCAGTGTTAAATCTGTCCATTCTGGGCTACTGTAGAAACATGATGGACCCACAGTGTCTTTAGATATAAAAAGCCCATTCTATGGTAACAAAAGCATTTAATGATTCTTGAGGTGATTATGCACTAATGAAAACAGTTGTGCTATTATATTATATTTGATTTCTGCCATGCTATGTAAATAGAGCTCCATAAATCTGACACACTGGACCTTTAAAGATTACAAAAATAGCTATTTGAATTTCCTGGAAAATGTTAGGTGGCGATGGCATGCATGAATGCATAACTAAAACTGTGGCAATAAGTGAATAAGTATTAAGACAATGGAATATACCAAAACATAGTGTAACAGTAACAAAATAACAAAAGAATATAAAAGCTTAGAAGCATAAGAGAGCAAATTTTTGTTTTTATTTTAGCACTTTATTGTTCAAAGCCCATTCATCACCAAAAACAAAATATTGTACATTAGGGCTGAAATAAGTTAGTCCAGAAGGCTAATTTTAATCTGTAAGATGATAAAAAGGTAACCTAAAATAGAGTAGAACAACGTGTCCTCTACACAACAATATGATGAATATGCACAAAAAAGTCCAGAACACATCCACCAATAAATAATGTCACATTATTTCTTATATAGTACATGGTAGTCAGCTCCAAATCACATTACTAACTCCTGACTGTGTTGAAATGAAAAAAAGGTTTTATTACAAACTGCGTTATTTAGTATTTCAAAGTTATATAGTTTTGCAAGAATTAGTTATAAAGTTATGATACCATTATATCGAGCGACAACATGGGGCAGTTCGTATGGTTTGCATTAATGGCAAAATATTAGGAAAAGATCAATTAAGTTGACATTCAAGATTCAGATTCAGACACTGAAATTACTATCATTATTTTTATTCCGTTGAGATCTACGGTGAGTTGGTCAGTATGTATAAACCTGAAAATGTAACATAGATTTTATATCACACTGGAAAAGGCTCTTTGGCAGTGACAAAACTTCAAATGACATAATGGTGCTAAATTGTACTTTTCAGTACTGAACGCTGGATGAAAAATCTTTGAGGAAATATCTGTCCCCTCTGCTTTGATGGGGAAAAAAACTAAAACCTTGAAGGCAGAGTGGTTTTATAATAAACAATGGTGCTTTTATTGGCAAGGTCATCTATTCTGGAGTCACCTTTGGAAATTGAATATCAAATTGACAAACTAGAGAGATTTTTCTCATTAGTTGGACAATTAGCTTGTGGTGTATTCATTACAGGGGGACTGTCACCTCATTAATCACCTAGAACAATGTAAGAGCTATACCTGAGACCACGCCATTAGGAATGCATGGCAAACTTTTACCCACTTCTCTCCATTTCAGACTTGATTTCACTCCCGCTAAGTGACAATATGAGTGGTGGTTTGTACGATGTGTCATATTCTCCCTCCCTCTGTCATCCAATCTCCACCTACTCCCCTAAATTCCTAACCTTTTCGTCTGTCCCCTGGTTTTACATACAACCATCATGCCACCCTCTGTGGCCCTTGTCCAGAGGAGAGTGTATTTGGCTGCCACCCCAAACCTGCTTGAGATCAAAGGAATGGGGAGGGAGTCCTGCTAGTAGCTGATTAACCTGTTGGCACGCTGCAGACACAGTCCTTTAGCTCCTTGAGCTCCCTTGCAGCCATATCCACACTCCTTCCCAGCTGGCTGTAAACTGAGCTCTTGGCTGGTTTTGCTCTGAATACGAAAGGTAGAAAGAAACAGATCCAAGAGAAGGTGAAGAAACTGAGAGAAGCTTATGGTTTTAGCTAAGTACTTTGGAGCATAAGCGGCCTAATGAATGGTTCAATGTAATTGTGGCGCGTTCGCTCCTGATCCATGATTGTAATCAGCAGGTGAGAACAAGTCGAAATGAGGGACTCTAAAGGCTTTGTCATATCAAGACGAACATGATATCATAGCCAGAAACCCTATGGTCACATTTTTAGTCAGGTGGATGAGTGTGTGTCTGTGTTGTCAATAGATAACTCACCTGAGAGAATTCTAGCAGCGAAACTAGACACATTTCCAGAAGACCTTTCCTCACAATTATGAAGCCTTGCCCTTTCACTTATGTTATAAACGATGCCATACTGGTGCTTTTTTTTTCCTCTCCGAATACCTTCCCACCTGGGTACTGAGTGATATCATGGTGTCATTCATAATTCTATACAGCCTTCACAGTCTTTTGTCATACCTCAAAGTGTTTGAAGACAGATCCCAACGTCTCAATTCTTAGCGTCGAAAGACCCGTGGCGGCTTTCAGAGGAAATGCCTCTGTGATTGTCAGACAAAATATTGCATGCTGGCGCGCGCACAACAAGAAATCGTATCATGCCAGAAATAAGTACACACATAACATTCTCCATAAAAGGTGGTCTATTATCCATAATTCCCATATACCTGGAACATGTTAGCCACGGTCTCGGAAGAGGAGATTGTGGCAGCTGGGGTGTTTTTTTTTTCTTTTACCCAAAAGGCCTCCCACCATGTCAGTAATGATCTCATTTGTATGCACTGTCCTCCTCAAATCTGTGTCACTGTGGGACTTCCCTCCCAATAGGTCTGCAGTGCTTCAAATTACCACTTCCTTCTCCATCGTTGCACCCTCTCCCCTGCAAACCTGCTACACAGCTCCCTCCATCCAAATAAGCTTTACACCGAATCATTTGTTGGCCCTTGAAATGTAAAAGCAGGTGGTGTCCAGTGGGAGAATTAGTGCACATTAATTACCCCCAATTTGCTCAGAAAAAGACAGTAAATGCACATCTACCTTTTTGACCTCTTGATAGCCATTCTTTTGTCTTTATTATGTAATATGATGAATGTATTACAGGACTTGTTATGTAAACTGTGATGTATTTGCTCTGCTGTGTGTTTTTTTACTTATTCCTGCAGGTTATTTATGCAGTGTGTCTTTTTTGTGACTGCTATGGATATGTGATATGTGTTGTGCTTTTAATCCATGGATATATAAGTTAAATATAGGTGTGGAGTGTGCTGTATAAATATGAATTTAAAAAGTTCAAACTAAAGCTAGTTGAAAACAAATCATCATAAAGCTTTTATAAATATTTCTAAACAAAGATAAAACGCTTTATAAACCACTGTATAAATGTGTGATGTCTGTTGCTGTTGCCAACTGTTTCAAGCTGTTTGTTAAACTTTCAAACTTTAAAGGCAACAGCGACATTGAGCGCTATCAAATGGCAAATAAGAAAATCCCGTTCAAATATACCCGGCCAGTAGAAGATTGGCTTCAGGAGAAAGGTAAATCTTTATCAAACTTCTAGAATGTTTTTCTCTCTTTTTCTGTCATTTCATCGGCTTGTTCCCTTTCAACCTCTGAGAATGAATAACCACCCCTTAAACCCTTTAAAAAAAAAACAAGTAAAACAAAGCGCTGTTTGTTAGTTTTTGTTCTTTCCTTTGTTTTGTTTGAGTTGCTCTGTTATTTTTCTTTCCCATTTTTGTCATTGTCATCTTTTTAAGTTTTGTTGAATCATGGTGTCCAGTTAAAGGGACTGGGAAGATATTTTATAAACAGTGCAACAGTAAGATTTTAAGTATCAAGTACTCTCTAATCTTTTTTTTTTAGTGTGTGTGTGTGCAAAATTGACTAGAAGATGGCATTATCTATGCTGCAACAGTAGGACGATTGTTTTGAGAGGAGAATTAGCTCCCTTGGCTCAAATCCTCTGCAATGTTTGAGAACAAACTAATCAGTGGGCATATCCCCCTGAAAACTTTCCAAACAGCAGGTGCTTTTCCCTGCTGTAATTTATCTGATTGTAGTTTATCACACACGATAAAATCCTCACTTGTTTGGTGATGGAGCTCTAATTGGAGCCTTTTTGACGGCACAGCGTCACAGTGAGCCTGCCAAGGTGCGCTGCGCCCACACGGAGTTGTGCTTCTCAATCAGTGAGATTATCAAGCACCTCGTTTATGTTTAAAACATTTGCGGGGATTAAAAAAATCAGCTTTTTTCTCTCTCTCTTTTTTTTTTTTTTTTTGGTGTGCATTCAATCTTCTTGGTTGACATAATATCATTATAAACTGCATTTAAAGTTCATTGCACATAAACATCATAACCTGATTATAAAGTCCCTTTAACAATCGCTAAAACGCAGACAGGTCTGATAAATGCCATTACTGCTGCATGCATGACTCCACACATGCTATTTCATTTTCGCTTCTTGTGATATGAATGTCCTGCCCCTGTCATTCCATACCTGATGTATTATGTATTGTATTTGTGCAAATGCCGCAAATATAACAAGCAGTGCTATGTGTCTGTGAATTATACAAATTAGATTTTTAATTATGATTCTTGTATTGTGAAAGTTTGGTGTATTTTCATTTCATAATTAAAGCATGAGCTGTGTGTTTTGACAATGATATTTAGGCTTCTCCTAATGAAATTCACCATGACAGGTAGTGAGTGTGTGTTGCTCTTACTTTATCATAATATGCCAAAGCCTGTATACATATTTATTAATCATTTTACCGCATGAGTCCACTGTTTTGTCCGGAGAATATTAAGAGCGCCTGTGGAACGTGTTCCAGCTCATTTTTCAAACGTTTTTTTCACACCTGCATGGTTCCTAACGATAATGCTGCAAGAGCTGCATAGTGTCTGTTGTTTTCAACGTGAGCGGTCTCTTTCAGAGGCTGCTTTTTCTTGCATATCAAAAGGAAGAAGTCTTCCTACTGTAGATAGCAGAGCACATAGCCGCAGTCTTTTATGAACACAAAGGTGGGGTTGTTGAGAACTAATACTATGGTTACTTTTTTTCAGTGTAAAAGCATGTTGCATCACTACTTTTAACCATTTCGATTCCGTCCATACTAATTGAATTAACCAGTAAATTAATACTGTTCACAAACATATTTGTTTAAGTTTTCTATTAATGCATCTATCTTGCTGTGAAAGTATAGTTCCTCTAAAAGGCGATGCATGTCAGAATTAGAGCTTTTTATGATTTTCCTGTTGTAAATATGGTAACACTTGCATCCCTCCCTCCTGCACCAGGCCGGCAGCTGACAATCTTCAACACCCAGGCCACTATCTCCATCGGTGGAAACGACCGGAAGCGACCCTACCAGGGCCAGCTCTCCGGTCTCTACTACAACGGCCTCAAAGTGCTCAACATGGCTGCCGAGGGCCATGTCAACATCAAGGTGAACGGCAGCGTGCGGCTGGTGGGCGACGTGCCGACCAGCAGAGGCGGTGCACGCACCACCACCTCGGTACCGCCGGAGATGTCCACCACCTTCATCGAGACCACCACCACACTCTCCACCACGACCACTCGCAAACAGCGCTCTCCACCCACTATTCAGGTAAGTCTGATGTCTGTGTGTGTGTGTGTTCTCATGCTTAGTAAAAATAAAAGAAAATACAGCCATGCTGAATGTCCAAAGATTAAAAATAATAATAATAAAAGCTCTCTATGAAGTGTAAAAACAACAGTTTGCTACATGGAGTTCTGTGTTGGACTATTTCTTGGTTGGGATCAATAATTTCCAAGAAGTCGCCTCAGGCTGGTCCAAGAAATATCCCAGCACATAACCACCTGTAAAGAAAAGTCAAATGTCATTTTAACATTAAGCTAAGCTAACCGGCTGTACGCCATCCAGACATGAGAGTTGTGTCAACTTTCTTATCCACAACGTAACTCTTGACAATAAAATAAGTAACGTATTTCCCAAAATGTCAAACTACTCATTTGTTTACCATTTAGAGTTTGTAGCGAGTCAGTGGGCTCGATAATCAAGTTAAGGTGTACACATGTCAAAAAAACAAAAGTCCTCTTGTTCCTCCTTCACTCTCTTATGTACCTATGACTTTTTGGTGACTGTGCATGGGGTGGATTGTGGCCGTGCTGCTTTCTTCCCTGCTTGATCAGTCAAGGTCAGGATACTGTATTTCTCATTCTATCAGGGATTGAAGTACTGATGTCCACTGAGGTGTGCAAAGCCGGCCTCGCCGCTGCTCCTTTCCTCTTTGTTTCTCAATTTTTCTCTGCCTCTCTCTTTCTGTCTCTGTCCGTCTCTGTCCGTCTCCATCTGTCACTCACCCAATCCAGCCTAACACAGGCCTTTCTCCAATACGTCCCGAGTCCAAGCCAATGAATGTCACTGCTGTGCCAAGAAAGTAATCACACCGAGCAGTCCTTTGACACCCAGAGGACAAATTCAACCATTTGTTGTTCATATTAAAGCAATAACTCTCCGTCAGGGGTGAGACAGGGCTAGGGGAGAGGTTGGTTTGTGGACGACAGACAGGGTCCACTGTTATCAGCATCCTCACCTCATCTAGAGATTGCCTGGCGTGCAGTGATGATGGCCTTCATGTCAGTGCTGACACTTGTATGTCTCTATCAGTGCAAGTGTTGGGGGAGAGCCAAAGGCAGAGCTGTTAGAAAGCCACTAAATACCCTGTGATTTGGACAGTGCTGACAAAGAAAGACCCAGTGTCAAGGCTTGATATGTGGGGTGTGCAGGTCTGGAGCAAAAGCGAAGCCGTCCATATCCATTCTGTCTATACGTAGCATCAATAATCTGTGATGATGATGATGACTGAGCTAAGATACATTACACCACAGTCTCCGGCACCATCAACAAGGTCACATCAGATCGGGGGAAAAAAATAGAAAAAAATGTGGCTTCGCTGAGAAAATAGCATTTTGTGTCATAAGCTATTATTATCGAAGGAAGTCAATAAAGTTCTGCATGACATGAAGGAGCTTTTATATAAAGCATTCTCTTTTTCAAGGTGAAATAGTGAAGCTATAGCTCGGTAGTCAATACCCAGCATGCAGCTGTTATATGCCAGATGATACACTTTGGTAACTTCACAATAAAAATGTCGCTTTTTGCCTTCGCTAAGTTTTCACTTTACTTCTGTATTCTTTCTGAGAGAGCACCTTGTTCATTCCTCTTACACAACCTCCCATGCCAGCGTCTGCTTTGATTCACACCGCTGTGTCAGAGAATTTCATTTGCCAAGGCCTTTAATTTTGCTGTTCCCTAGTTGGCTGTCAAATACCGTGGTGTGAGAGGTAAGGAGAGGACCTGTACCAGTTTGGCAGATTTCTCCACCCCTCAGGGTAGTATAGGGGTGTTGAGGGAGTTGAGCTATCATTAGTGATGTACTGCAGTGCTGAAAGAGAGCTATAGGTATCTGACACGGAGCTGGACTCAAGCGCGCGTGTGTGTGCGCACAGCTGTTTAAGTTGCGGTGTGTGTGTGTGTGTGTGTGTATGTGTCGACCTAATGTGTGTGTTTTTAGGTATCTTCTCACACGTCTATTTTTGGTCCACTTCACCAATGCTAGCTGTTTCTTTTTCAGAGGTGAGAAGTGACAAATCCCTCGACGTCTGAGGATCAACAGAATGAGAGACAGGGGTGGGAAGTGGAGAGAACCAATCTCACGCTTAATTAATGATAGCTCCGCTGGGACATACCGACACGACAGACACGTTTCATTTTCTCTCACACACTCTCTGTCACTGTGTTTCTTGGCCACTCAGTAGGTCAGGTGGTCCACTGGGGGGCCAAAGACTAGTGTAGACAAGAAAAAAGATTTCACTTCAGCTGAACCCAGAGACCAGGTGAATCAAGTCGACAAACAGTATTGCTTTTTCAGTCTTTATACATTTAGTAGTAGACTGCTGCCACAGCATGTCACGTTCTTTATGAATATTATAAACAGTCTGGGACCTGGCATTAGATATGTCAACATGCTGGCTCATTCTAAAGATCACGCCCACCAACAATCTCGCTTCCGAAGCTGACTCATCATTCTGTGTTTCATCCGTTTAGCAGTCGGAACATCACTTTGATGGGGGATGACTAATGCTAACCGTGTCAGCTTTACCTGCATGCCCTCGACTCTTCTCCACACACTGCATATAGCCATGTTAATGCAGGCACACAGAAACACGAACATAACGGGACGGTCATGTTTCATATTCAGTATCTTCTCCTTATCATGCAGGAGTACAGCCGAGGAGTCCACTCTGGACAAATCTCACACCCTCCAAAAACCTGTTTACTTTTCTCCATTCCATCATCATAAATATTAATTAGTTCTTTATTGACTTGGCAAGACGAGTAAATAAGGTCTGGAAAAAGAGTAATGCAGTGGTCAATATACTGTATATATAAAGAAGAAGAATGGAATAAATATCGTCCCGTATAAATCTGTTTACTTTAAGCTGTGTTTTAGTCTCATGCGCACCCCTGCCTGCTTTTATCAAGCAACTTGTTCTCTGCTGAAGAAAAACAGTTTGACATTAGGTCTGTTGGCTGTCTTGGCACCAGTGTTCATAAGTGGTTTGTGTTGAAATTTAAATGGCTTGACAATTCTTTTGGAAGTTACACATAATTAAAATTCTGCTAGCAGCTCGCAGCATGAAAAGCCAGTAAGGGGGATTGGTGATGATCTCCTATTAAAGAACTCCACCAGTTTTACACATCAAAGTATAGCTCTTGTGGAGTACTACCATGTGAATTAAGTCATATAAACCTCTCATGGGTCCACACGGAGCTGTGCAAATTCTAATAAATTGCTTAAAGTGATGTCACTTGAGGCAACGTTAGTCAGGTCTGAACACACAAGTTTGAGAATAGAAAGAATCTGAGGTTAGTTAGAAACAAGTCAACTTACCAGACCTCTGTAGCCCACTCCTCATCCTAGTTTGAGGCTTGTAGCCTAAAGCTACATTAGAGAATATGAGCATAACACACCCAAATGTCAAGTTGTCGCTGTCAAGTCACATCGTGGGTACTGTATGGGCCAGGTTTTAACAAGAGTGAGCAAAAAAGATGTTAAGTTTGGTACTGCTGCATCACTTTTTTAACTCATCAGAAGTTTGACAGTGTCAAAGGAGCACAATGCTAAATCGGTGTTCTCTTTTAAAAGCCCTGCTGGCAAAAAGCAAAGTGAGCCAAAGTGCTGGCTGCCGTTAACTTGTACATTAGCTGAAACTTGTGCTCCAAACCTTTTTGCGTTGTGACCTCTCAAAAAGATGTCTCGAGCCCCCTCTCATTGTATGTCAGTGAGTTGTTGCAGTTGCATCTGTAGTTTTCAGATATTTGATGTTTCCGGGAGTCCTTTTACAAGAAGAAGTCAGTTTATTGTGGAGCACATCTGTGTTTTGTTGTGTTTCTTATCCTGTTAGTCATCTTGCAACCTCTTCAATTTATCTTGTGGTGGTTAATTCAGTTTTGAGTGTGATTCTGCATTTAGAATAGACCTGTAATCATTTGTTAAAACAAAAATTATTCCAGATACAGTTGAAAACCCCTTGAAATGTACTTGCTCATGTTGTATCAGAAGTTGCTAGCTGAAAATTAATTCATAAACTAAAATTTTACTCTTCACTCCTGCTGATTATCAAAATACTTTTCTTTCATTTACTCGTATTGGTAGCCTAAATAGTTTGGAAGCTCCCAAGGAGCAATTACAGCAACGCTGAGCTTCATTTAATGACTGAGGGGGGAAAATCACAGTAAAATAAAATAGGTGTATCTTGTTAAGTGGCTACCTAAGCCCTTCAGCTCTGCAGAATTCTGGTCGAACCAAAGAACGTATTTTACACATGCTGTTTTGATGTGGATAGTCATTTTGGGAGTACTCATTTATGTGAGGCTCTCTATCATGGGAGATCAACGTCTCTGGTTTACAATTAACTCACGCTGCTGGCCTGAGATGTTTAGGAACAATTAGAAAAGGAGGCTGCAATCTAGAGTACCGTGGGGGAAAACAGCTGAGGGAGACACAGTGAAAGTGATTTGCATGGTTGCCGTGTTAAAGAAATTGCTCGCGTCCATCATCTTCAACTGGCCTGGTGCTCAGGAGACAGGAAAATGAGAGGTAAATTGTTTGCAGTTTAATTGGGCTTCTTCGGCTGAGAAGCAGCAAGTAATGCCCTATCGATGCGCTTGAATAGACTTTGTGTGATGACAATAATATTACTTTGAATGGACATGGATTCTTCTTTGGCACAGTGTGCTTTCTGTATTTTTCAGATTATCCAAGGTGTTTTGACAGATAGTGTAAGATGTTTAGGGAGACCAGGCAACATAAAGCAATGGTCAAGAACCAGAATCAAGTCGCACCGCTGCAATGAGACTTGCACACGCTGGCACAAAGCTCGCGTTTTGTTTTTTTACTCTTCTCTTGTTGTTTCCCCCGACTCTTTTTCTCTGGCTTTCCAAAAGTAGATCAAGGATGTTGCTTAACGCCTGGGGATATATGATAATCACTGATTTATTCTCTCTTCAAGAGGTAGTGAGGAAGGCGCTGTGCAGCATGCCGCGTGTCTCCACGTGGTAGTCTGCTCGATGATGTTTGATGAGTGTGTCTATCTGCTCGTGTGTGTACGTGTGGCCAGGTGTGTAGGTGGCTCCGCTCCACTTCTCCACCTGCTGTTAGTTGTCTTTTCTTTTCAGCTAGTCTCTGTGATCACCTTGCCTCACGAATAGACCCACCAGTCATTGTGTAAAGGTCAAACTAGTTTTCAGGTATTCCTTTTACTTTCTTCCATCCTCTTTATTTCTTTTCATCTCTATCCATCTTCCTACGCCTCCTTCTAGGGGGCCCTGCTAGGCACCCTGTATCCCAGTAAATTCTGGGGGATGAATGCTGGAGGTCCTCTATTTGCTCAGTAGGTCCAATTAGGAGACAGCAGACTGATGGGAACCCCGCTGGTGTGCGTGTGTGCCTCATTAATGGGACACACACACACACACACACATGCATGCACTCAGTTTGTACAAGGATCTCTTAATCTTTGTCTCACACGTCTGCGTACATGCACAACCAGATTGAGCTGCGTATTTTTGTGCATACACACACACGCCCAGAAAAGTCTGTCAGCCCTGTTGCTGCCACATCCACTCATGATGTCAGAGAACAGAAGCACAATATCAGAGGATTTTCAACGTGTGCTGCCAAATACCCCCCCCCCTACCGTCAGTATGACAAACTCATTCCAGCACTGTCATGGATTGTCTGTCTTTTCTGTCGGAGTGTATTTGCAACATTCGGTTTTGACTTTCTTTATGCATTTTTCATGTCAGAGACTATGTACAAGGAGCTATTTCCATTAGGCTTCTCGGTGTGAACGTGTTTGTAGATGTTTGCAATTTCATATCTGTAGGTCATGTGTCTCTTTGTGTGCATGCACGTGTGTTTGTTCAGGGCAGTTTGTCTCTCAGTGTGTGAGAACTAGCAGCTAGCTCCAGGGGTTTTGAACCACAGGGGGTTTTTGTAATGGATGTCCCCCATGCCTCACAACACAGCTTATATAGATCCCATGAGAATGTGTGTGTGCAATGTGTGTCTAAACCTGCTGTCTTGTCAGCCGCTGTTGTCACGACGGGGGCACTCACACACCAAGGGGCAAGCCAACGACACACATCAGTTACGAGCGCAGACAAACACACACTGTGCAGCGGTTTGTTTCTGAGCTGACCAGCAGGACGTCGGCACATGCTCTAGGTGGTATACAGGCCCACTTCATGTTGTGTTGCCTCCAGAGATGGCTGGTCATAACACGATACACACAGCCAACTAATATCTTAAACTCACGATTGACAGAACAAAGTGTCGCCCTTATGAACATGAAAGTTCCAGCTATGCAAATGATTAAATGCAATTAACTTCGGATCACTTTAGTCAAAAGAATTGAAACGACTTCTAATTATACATCATATCTGTCTTTGAGTTTATCAGAGTTATTATGGATTTTTAAAAAAATGTTATTACATGCATCTCAAATCCAGATTCTTCATCTTTCAGTACAGATGTCATCTATCCTCAAGCACACGCCAGTAGTCTTGCATGGATTATCAAAGTGGAACAGTATTAAATCCTGTGCCAAGCTATTTTAAAAAGTTGTGAGGTTGCTGTGAGATCCCACACTCTTGGTGGTGTTTAATTAGCTTTTTTCCAGCACAACGGTTCTGGGAACAAAACTATTATAAAAGTTAAACTTCTATTGCCAGCATTTTCTTTCCTTAACACTTTGTGAGTTATTTTACAGCAGATTTAGGAAGTTACTGCTTTTCCTGTCAGAAAAAAATACATATATTACTTATTTGTTTCTGAATCACTCTCTCTCTCGCTCTCTCTTTAGCTGCTCTACTGCTCTAAGCCAGTTTAAACATGATGCAAAGATGTCTCAGATATTGAACACAGACATAAAATGGATTATTTCATCTCTCTCACGAAGATTCACCACAATTTGAAAGTATTAGCGTACCACCCCACTCTAAAATAAAGCTCTCTGAGCTGTATATGATTATAAATCATAACTTCAGGTGTGTTTGAGGCTTGAGCTTGAGCAACACGCACATACCTGCTGACTTATTCCACAGTGGCAGTAATGAATCTCTTCACACCGCTGTGCTGGAATATATTTGCTGCCAGCCTATGCTATGCACTCTGAGCGTGTGAATTTATGTTTGTACGTGAGAGAGGAGGAGACGCGAATATTCACAGATCTTTATGTGCATTACTGTCTCTGTGTGTACAGAATGCACCATGTGTCTGCTAGAGTCAGTAGGATTTAATTAAATATGTATCACACAGACACACAGCCTTTGATGTTCCACAGCAATAATGTGTTCTGTTTCATTGCTCAGCTGAGCTGTTAGCAAGGCCCAGTAATGTTTCTGCTCCGTGTCTGCAGAGAGTTGCTGTAAACTACAGTGAAACCTGTTGCCCTTACGAGAAAATGAGTGAAGAATCATCTTAAGGACGCGTTTGTGTGCGTGTGTGCGTGCGTGGTTAGACTTCCTCACATGCATGTTGAGGACTCCGACGTACGCTACATTTTAAATCATTTCTCCATTGGTTAGTGATTACGTTTCAACTTTCATCTTCTAAAAAGAGACTAAATTGAATGCTTAATTTGGTTTGTGCTCATTAGGAACTGAACCCAAATGGGACACCCCCAGCTAATCTTGGAGACGTAAAGCTGCCAGCATCAGCCATTACATAACGCCTACATTGATTTGGTATTACAGCCTTGAAGTCATAATAGCCTTCGACTGTGAGAAATACTGCAATATTGAAATGGATTGAAAAGGGAGATCAAAATGTAGTCCACAAGGAGGACACAAGGTCCAATTTCAGATGCTTGTTTCAGACTTCACACATTCTCAATAGAAAGCCAATAGCTCTCCCAGTTGAACATATCGTCTTCCTTATTGATTGTATTGTTGCAATTAGTGAGGTCAACTCAGGTTTATTTATAAAGCTTGTTGTCACAAAAGCGTGTCCCGTACAGCAGCACAAACACAAGCCTTCATAGATTTAACTAATCAACAGCCATTCATAATGTGGATAATGCGTGATTATAACAGAATACCATTAGGCCAACATTGTTTTAGAAGTTATTGAACTGTTTTGTGTTGGAGGCACAGAAAAGCACAATTCATTGTGCGGAAAACTTGGATTAAGCGGGCCTAACAAACTTATCCAAAATTAAATTGTTTCATAAATCCAACTCAGAACTAATGCAATCAGATTGATTCAAGCCTTGTTCAAATATGTATATTCATGACTTCATAACAAAGATCTCAAGAGGATGTCTGGCGTCGATTACATAAATCCGCAATGAAGACGGAGATGTTAGAAGAGATGTGTGGTGTTCACAGCCACAGATCAGCAAATATTAAACACAGAAATGTATCTGGAGAATCAAATATGAAGAAAAAACGTCCAGCTATGAGCAGAGAATCTGACACAAGAACAGATGTGTTGCAGTTTGTTCCTCCATGCTATCATGTTGGATTCAAGCCCAGTATGAGTAATGTGTGAAAATCACTTGTTCCAGCCTCTCAAATGTCATAGTAAATGAATATCTTCGGGTTGTCAAGTGATTTCAGTTCAGTTCAGTTCAGTTCAGTTAAACTTTATTGTCCCCGGCTGGGGAAATTTGCTTTGGTTGCTCTATTTTCTGAAGTTTTAATAACCAGACGATTTCTCATAATCAAGAAAATAATCTGCATCTGAAGTGAAAATTTAAAAAATTGCAAATAGTTGCAGCCATACTTCAGAAATAAACTGCATGTGTGTAAGATGCAACATGAAATCAACTTTATAGTGTGAAATAGAATCCTAATTAAAGTAAAGTAAACCAAAGTTTGTGAGAGTAAACCTGATTTGAAGTAACCCTGATTTTTTAAACTGGTAATCTTGCTTAATGAAACAGTCGTCCGCTGCTCTCCAAGCAGGAATACTGTTACCTTAACTTTGTTTAGAGGACCAATGTCTTGTGATTCTTAGTGAAATGGACTCTTTTCCATTCCTTTCCTGTCCTGACTCCCCTCCTCCTCCTCTTGCTCTTCTCCCCCCAATGCTCTCATCTTCTCTCTGCCTCCTCTTCGGTCACGGCTTTCAGCGCAGCTCACCACCACATCCACATGAATTCCTCACTTCCTCTTTGAAGCAAGAACCACAAACGGTAACACAAACCATAACTCAGAGCTGTAATCACTACTCCAATTTCACTTGAGGACGGCATGGACCTGCATAGAGAGAAGATATTTCCTTCCATCTCTTGTCTGCTTACCTCAAATATACCTGTCTCTCAACGTGTGACCGCCCCCCATCAGCTATTCTCTGTGTGTGTCTGTGTGTACACACATGTATGTGTGTGAGCCTGTTTGTCACAGGGTTTCCCTGATGACCTTGTACACTGCGGCAGGGGGGTGATTAAGGATCAGGGCCAAAGACCATTTCCTTTTCCATGAGAAGATGAATGACCCTGTTTGAAAGTGGCTGCCTATGGCCTTGGGGCAATTAGAGTTTGCTGCGAGCCAGCAACCCTCACTGCTCTGTGTACAAAGGCAGGTCCTTGAGAGAAAGAAAAATACTCGGCGCATAACCCATTCTGCTGAAACCAACACAGCACGGTGATGGTGAACAAATTAAATGCATTTCACCCCCCCCCTCCTTTTCCAGCTGTTTTCTCTCCTGCTTGCCTCGCCCGCCTCCCCTTCCTTCTTTTCCATTTCACCATAAACGTGGAAAGAAAAGAAATGTGCTGACTTCAGGAGGCCACTAAGAAAGGCACACCGAGGGTGCTCATTCGAAATATCAATATTTGATCTAGAAAATCATTTAGCATGTGGCTTTGGCCCTACAAGTTGATTCTGGACCTCATTTCGGTGTAATTTATCCACTATATTGAAGGAGAGGGTTTACAGCGGGACTTCCAGCCTTTTTGCACTGCACTGTTTGCTCTCATCCTCTAACAGTATTTTTGCTAATAAAGATTAAACATCTTCAAATATTTTTTTTTAGCATCACTGTGTGTTTTCACACTGTATTTTTAACATACTTCTGCTCCATCTCTTCCATTTCTAGCCACCAACTCTGTATTCGCCCCCTATTTTTTTTTCTGATAAAACATCTTATCTGTCACAGAGCGAGGAGCATGAGCAAAAAGAGTTGTGGCAGCCTATTGATAGGGATATGGCCTGGTGCCATTGATTCCCCTTGTAATACAAGCCTCTCCCTTGTCGGCCTGTCAAAGCCCAGATCGGACATGATAACGCGCACATCAGACAGCCGTCAATAGAAAGGCGAAGCTTCCGCCTTGGAGATGACTATCTTATTTTGGTTCGAGGGCCGGTGGAGCGGAGGAATGGGAATTAGTGAGATAGCGAGAAAGAGGAGATGAGAGTGGGAGTCAGTCTGACCTCTGATTTCTGTTGCTTTCTGGGCCCATTCCTCAACCTGAAAAAGTGTCTATGTACCACCCTCTATAACATGTGTGAAAAATATATATGTCCAAGGTGACCAAGCAGCACCTCAGGGAAGAAGAAGTCACTTTGAATTGTGTGTCTTTGATTTGCCCTTGCCTCCGCGCCATCACTTTGATCTCTGAACATGCAACTGCATTGGATATCCATGGCAACTGACTGCCAGAATGAGGCGCTGGAGGAAAATTGATTTGTTTGGGTTTATTCCCATCAGTGCAAAAAGAAAAATCAGCTTTAGCCATTGGGCACTCTGGCATTGTAAATAAACCAAATTGGGTTTGATAGCAGGGTTGTAATGTGGATCTATAGTGCTGTGTGTCTTCCTTTATTCTCAAAAGAGCTTCGTTTCTCTGTGTTTCCTTCACCCTCTGGACATAAAAACATGTGAAGGTCATTTGTTATGATAAGACCGTAGTGTGCTCAGGAGCAACCTCCACCCCCCTCCCTGACTCACTGTACTGTACTTAAGCATGTGCGCTTAGTTTCCCATTGCCTCTCAGAGACAGAGCACTGTTCACACTCATATTTCATGTCATGTTTGTAACCCGCAGGCCATGGCTGCTTTTTAGCCTTTACACTGCTTTTACTGACCCTGGGGAAAACTATAGACAGTGGTCGAGTACATAATGTCTTTCTTTTCTCCCTGCCGAGCACAAGCCACTGCTTTGATGTGCCCGATCAAATCACCGTCATGCTCAGCAGAATATTCAACTGCGACCGCAAATGCAGCAGCTGCTCCTGTTACCCTCCATGTAGAGTTTTATTCCGAGTTAATATGTTCTCTGTTTGATTGGTATTACCCTTAGACGATGGCCGTCAGCACACAATTAAATTATGGTGGGTCAGTAGTTGATCATATTAAATGAGAATTGGAATAAAATAAGCTCTCTGTATGTCATTTTTCCAGAGTTGAAGTATAGAATTTTTGATTAAAAACCTATTTAGCATTAGTTTCGCTCTGATGTGGTTCCATTTTCTCTGTTTATCTGTGGCACAGAAGTTTATAATATACCATCTTGTTTAAATTAAAGAGTAAAGTCTGCAGAGGCTCCTTGCGCAGCTCTTCTGAGCAACGACATATGCTGTAAATGGCAGATAGTGAAATTTTAGCAGGCAGATCGAGAGTTCAGTCACATTTATTATTAGACACAGGTGTGAAGAGACGGGTGTGAACACACTCTTGCTCCTGCAGGCACATTGTTAGATAAAATGCTTTCAGTAGTTAAGCACAAAAATAAAAGAATACAATTTTGAAATAACATAGAAACATTAGAAACCAAATGTATCATTTCTTTTTTCTGTTTAATGCTGGAAGAGGTGCACTGTGCTTTACTAGAACATTTCAAAAGTGTGGAAAGTACTACCTGGATGTATTGAATAACAGATGCAGTAAAACTCTAATATATGCTCGATGGTTTTTATTTTGTTATTGATATCTTATAAAATGAAATCTTCTTCTCACCTGGCCAAAATGTTAAGGATAAAGTTGAAAGATATTGCTATCTTTATACAATACTGACATGTGCACTGAGCTGTCCATACTGGCCCTGTAGACATCCTTTCCTAATGTGATTCCACTGTAAGTGATGTTGGATGAAACCCACACAGCCCTCTTTCTGTGTAAAAAAGGTCAGCTTAAGCTATAATGAGGCTTCAGCAGCCTTAGTTAGTCAAATTATGTGGGCTTCTTCCAAAGCTAAACTCTCTTTAGTATGAAGTTTCCACTTTGAATTTGAGTTTGAGCTACAGCAATGGGAGAGTGGCACAGAAGAACAGCAGCAGTTGCTTTAGTCCTCCGTCAGTCTCTGCACAGGTTCTGTTCAGGTGCAGTTTTAAGTGTAGGTGACCCACGTCTTGGCTATACAACAATGACTTTGGTTATGTGTTGAAGAGAATAAACTTAAAGCATAAAGACCTGCGACAGTTTGCACGTATAGCACAAGTAAAATATGAGCTGTTACGCAGTCTGTGTAGACACGTGGACTGATTAAAATAAAAGCACATCCATTTCATGAGACGGACGACACACAGCAAAGATAGAAGACAAGGGACTCTTAAATTAGATTCACATCTCTTCAGTATGGGCATGAATTAAAGCAAAACCCAAAAACTAACTCGGTATTCATGTGAGCATGTGAGCATTGTTTTATGTGACACACAAATGTGAAAATGAAACCGAGCATCCGCACACCTTCATTCACGTCTCCAACTTATCGGCTAAGCTTTCATTTTAAGCTACTCCGTCACTTTGCAAAATGTGGTAAAATGACTTTGTAATATAAAACATCTCTGATGGACAGGTGCAGTGTTGGCTGGGTAAAAGAGTTTTTAATAAAAGAAGTGTTGGTGTCCTGAGCTTTATGTTTATTGTTAATCAATCTTGCACCCTCTTTGTTCACTCTGAGGTCAGGCCTGACTGGTGATGTAGCATGCAGTCCATTCAGCTGCTGAGGTAATTGCAGCTTCGCCTGTTAATGGCCTCTGCATTGCTTCTGGCAGATTCACAGTAGTCAGTCCCAGATTTCCCGATTTAACACCAGAGAAGCTCGGTGGAGGCAGAGGCGTCCCAGCATCTTTGCACAGTCTCCATTTTGTCCGTGTCAGTGCCACTGGTTGTGAAACTAAAAGCTGCGTATTTTGGGACTCATCTGCCAAAGAGGCTGTCTATCTTTATCGATCGCCGGTGTGATCCTTTTAGTTGATGTGCTGAAGTGGTCAGTGGTAAATGCTGTTTTAATGAAGTCTGGCTATTGATTTGGCTCTGCTGTTTGTTTGTGGAGTTAGAAAATTTGAGCATCACTTGAAGGCAGGGTAGTCGGTATAATCAGGCATGATGCACATGTGTGTAGTGCGTCTGTGTGTTTTTTATGTGCTGAAATCATGGCGTATGATACACTTTCTTCACACACACACACACACAGAAAGTGGAAGGCATGCGCATGCATATTAGAGCTTCCCACACACACAACAACAAACCGGCCTGTAAATCCCACCACACAGACTCACTTAAAAATGATGATGAGAGCGGTTGTTGAGAATAATTACACCAAAAAGAAAGAAATCACTTTGCTGCCAAAATATATCCCACTCTGTGTTATGGAGATTTAGACAGAGAATTGGATTTCCCCAGCTGTGAAATCAGTTTTTGTAGTCCCGCTGGCCAACCACATCATTTTGCTATACCCCACTGTAGGCTCCCATGGCTGCACACACATGCAGCCTATGCCTTTTCTGCTCCACGAGCTCTTTTTGCATTTACAGCATCTAGCCTCGTGCTATATGTTATTATCGACGTCTCTGGTTGACTGAGGGAAGACTGTAAGCTCTGTGTGTCACTTCATTGGTTCTGCATTAGTTCAAATGCTTAAAAATGGCACCCTAAGCCCTCCATGAGAAGCACTTCAATGTGAACCATTGTGACTGGCAGAGGTACATCATATGTTTATGAAAATGAAATCAGGCACCTATCCAGTGGATCTAGAAATGTCAAACATCACACTTCAAAAGGCTTCTTCAGTTTCTCCAAGTGGAATCAAAGTCTAGATGAGAGGGTCTCTCTCTCTCTCTCTCTCTCTCTCTTTCTCTCTCTATAATTTTCTATCAAATGTAAAGTGTATGCATAGACTGTGAGTTTGTCCTTCTACCATTTAAATGCAACCTTTACAATACTCGAGGTGAGGCAGCCAGTCCTCTTCTTTCATGTGGATTGGCTCTAAGATGAAGTACTTAATGATTTTTTCCCTCCACGAGTTCTGCAGTGCTGTGCAGGGTTTTGGCCTCTGTCTGCCAACAAGTCAGGGGAGCGCAGAGACTATAAACATTTTTGATGACATTTTGATTTTGAGCTTCACCTCAGGGCTAAAAGCCATGCCAGGGCTCAAAAATAATATCAAGTGAACAATTTTATCTCTGCGGCTTAATTAATGGCCATTGCAAAGCATGAGAGGTCGCCCACCACTTCTTACAGGTCTGGCATAGACCGGGAACACAGCGGAAGTATCCACTTTTATATACTGTGATTAATATGAAGTTACATCCATTTTTAAAATCGATTTAAAGAAACACATCCAGAAAATGACGGGTATCAATGAAGTTGTACTTGAGCTCATTCTAATTGGGTCGTGGGCATGCTCACATAATACAAATCGCTGTATTGTTACTGTAAGTCTTTTAAAATGTAAGCAGACTGATGGTCTGATGATAAAAGCATTTTTTCCTTTTGCCTCGTGGCACTAAGAGAATATGTAAAAAAAAAAAAAAAAAAAAAAGAACAAAACCAAATTTTTACAGACTGAGCTGACATGAGAAGAATCTCCTCGACAAATGTCTCATTAGAGCATTTCATGCTTTATTCAGCTAATTTTATTTTCTTTATGCATATGAAATGAATGACATTACAAATTTATCGCAGCGCTTTTACGAAGTCGGAACAAGATGTCTTTTAACATCTCCCTCTGCGCTCGTACCGTGCACTTGTTCTGTTGCAGCCTTTACAACAATCTGCATATTTACACGCACTTAAGTAACTAGGTTACTCAGATAAACACGGTTGCCCAGTTAATTAGAGCAGATGTTGACATACACGGTATTATATTAGTTACTGTAAATCCACAGTATGCATGCAGCGGGCCAGTAATCTGATTTCTCCCCTCAACTAACCTCATTAACCATCCTTAGAATGATGGCTTACTTATTTGGACTGTGTCCATAGAGTCAAGTCACATGTTCGATGGAATTGTCTTAAATACAAGGACACATCACTACGTGTAGATACCTCTTCTTTCATCCTCTTGTATCAAGTGTAGCACATACTGTAACAAACAGTTCGATTGCAATCACAGCTAAAATTGTCTTGGTCACTTGTTCAGGCATGAGCATGACATGTAAAATTGCTGACAGATTTAGGTAATGAAGTGTCTGAAAGTCTGTAAAGGGGCTTAGTAACAAAACACAAAGGCTGTGTTTTGTTACCAGGTGAATCTTTGTTCCATATTATTTATTTAACTGAAAAATAAGCAGGCTTGCTAAAGTAATAATAAAAGAGCAACTATTCGGCCAAACTTCGAATTTAGAAGCTACAGCTGGGTGTTTAGGACTCTGCTAAGCTGCTGCATCCCAGACAGTGAAAATATTTGCTCTGTGTTGAGATGCTGTCGGCATCAGCTGCAGAGAAATGCAGCATGAATGGACAAGGGAAAGGCAGTGTTTTCAGTTGATGCTGGGTTATGGTGTGATGGTCTCGGGCTGAAATTGCTGGAACAGACTTTGAAGTGGCTCTGGTTTTTCATCTCTCTTTCTGTGTCCCTGCCTCCCACATCTGCCGCTATCATAATAACAAGCAATAACCCTCTTTCAGCAATAACCAAGACTTTTACGCCCGTAATGTGGCTTCAATAAATAGTCATGTTTACCAAGGGGCCGTATTTTACAGCAATTTAGTTTAAAGCCTCCCCCCTTGCTTTGGTTTTTTTGCCTCCACATGCTGGAGTACAGTACATAATGTGGTGCATTATGCACACAAGCCCAGACACACACTTATCTAATGTACTAATACAGAAAATCGCGCAGCCCACCGTGCATAATCACGCTAAACATTAGGCGTATGCTAAAAAAAAAATCTCCATTCTCACTGTGAGCTTTGGTAGACATGCATGTTGAACATCAGCATGCATGCATATGCATATAGTCGAGGTGGACAGCTTTCTCTGGGCCCTGTTGAAAGCGGCAGCACAAGCACGGGGGCGCGTTTCATTAGTCTGTCAAACTCAATGATATTTAGAGCCCCACACCCTCGGCCAGGACTGGAAAACTCAATCAGCACTCTGATTTCATAACCCTGCTTGGTGACAGGGCTTATTTTATCGCCCCGCTGATTCATTCTAATAAACGCCGGCTGCCCAGCGCACCACAGCTGAAATACAACCTCCCCCCCACTGTCCTCCATGGGTCGACCCGGGGAAAAAAAAGGCATGGGAGGGGGGGAATAAATCAGAATTGTAGGAACTGGAGGGTGCAGATAATCCATCGCTGGTCCGGGTGTAGCTAGCAAGCCTGCCGCCCCATCCCTCCTACCCTCCGCACCCTTTAGCACAAATCAGAAGTCGGGACAGTGTTGATCTGTGAGGGCTTGGTAGAGCCATTGATTGTGGACGACAGAGGAGGAGAGGGGCGATAAATAATCGGAGGCAGAGTGCGGAGGGTGAAGGAAAACAATTATCTGCGGAGGTGGAAAGCACATAAAGTGAAGAATGATAAACACTGTGAAATATGATTGACTCCAAGTGATATATGGAAGCCGAAGGACAGGCAGAGAGGTCTGTGTGTGCAGAGATATCCTTGAATGGAGTGGCTATGGGCAGTATAGTTGAAGACTCACTATACTGCCGAGGCCCTAACCACATTCCCACTGTACTTGTGTGTTAATGTGTCTCTTTCCCCGCAGACGACGGATGACATTGTTTCGTCGGCGGAGTGCTCCAGTGACGACGAGGACCTGGAAGAGTGCGACTCCGGACATGCAGGTGGGATGGGTGTGTCGAGTTGTGCTTGCTCTGAACCTGGTCTATTTCTCCTTATCTTTCTTTGATTTGCTACCGAGGAGCCTCTCCTCTTAGCATCATGTCCCATGGGAGCTTCAAGTGTAACTTCAAAAAGCCCTCCGAAAAGTAGCCACTGTGAGAAATATACACTAGCGTGAGGGGGTTCTCAGTGTATATCTAAAGTTTAAAGAACTCTTTGGAGATGGATGAAAGCAGTAAGAATCAAGTTTCTCTATCCTTAGCATGCTCTCTGTAGGAAGTTACAGTTTTCACTTTAACTGTAAATAAGTAAACACCCACATCTTAATAGTTAGCTGCTGTAGTTAAAGCTCACACCTTTCATCTCTAAAACAAGTTACACTTAGCTATGGGGCCACTGGTTGCAGACATGATGAAGCGTTGATACTAATTTTGTTCTCTCAGCATTCGGTCGAGAGCAAAACTTTACTCAACAAAGTACGAAATTAGTATCAAGCCCCATGTCGCCCGCACTGATGCTTCAAAATGTATCTGTCCTGTACATGGTTGATTTCCTCTTGCTGTGCGTGTGTGTGCGTCTCTCTTGACAGAGGATACATTTTGAGATTCTTTCGAGAACAAAGATGCTTTCAGCATAGATACTGTGATATGTAGCAGACTAACTGCAACAGAGCCTCTTCCTCCCTTCTCCTTCCTTCTTCTTCTTCTCTTGTTTGTACCTCTGTTTCCTTCGTCGGAGGCTTGCCTTACCTGAAACATTCTAATAGAGAACAGATATCCTCGAATTTCTGTGCGCATCGTCTCTCTTCCCTCCTCCCTTTACACACACACACACACACACACACAAACACACATATCACTTTGTGATTCGATCAAAGTGATAAGACATTCACTCAGTGGAGTTTGCAAATAAAAACAGAGCTGGAAATACAACCGCAGATTTAAAACAGTGGTTATTTTGAGGCAACTTGGGTTTGGACGATTTTTGAACAGACAACTGTCAATCACACTTATGCCCAGGAGCAGCTGGCATACATCCTTATATTATGCAGTAAACCAGGAGAGTGTGAGCTTTATTGAAATTGGCTCAGTATGTAAAAAGCGTTTCCCCTTAGGCACTGTGAAAATCATTAACAGCTCAGGCTATTTGATTGCTTCACTGTCCTTCAAAACGCCATCACAGCGGGCTAATTGATGTCGCGCTAATCTGGCTAAATATGGCTCAGCTTAGCAACAAGCATATGTCCACTTTTCACTGCTAATAATAAGCCTAAGCCGAAACAATGCACTGGTTTTCTCTGTTCAGAGAACATAACAGATAATCAGGCGTTTATTTATTTCTCTCAGCAAATGAGGCCTTTCCGTGTAGTCCAGTAGATACTCTGCAAGTAATTTTACCCATTTTCCTCCAATCTGTGGAAGGAACTCATTTACTTTGAAGCCTTATCACACTGTGATAGCGTTTGTTTCCTTGAAATTATGACCACATTTAGGTCCTTGTGCTTATGGCTTTTTGATGTGAAGAGAAAGCCATTTTCTCCGTGCCCCCGTGCAGTATTTAGGGTCTTTATCTATAAGCATGAATTGCTTTCTTAACTCCGAGATTATTGAAATTGAATGAACACATTTTTACACCTCATGTGTTTTGCCTTTTCATTTCCGTAGGCTATTAAAACCTCAAACCCAAGTATTCTCAAAAGCGGAACAAAGCGTATTGTAAAAAAAAAAGTTTTTGCTAAGAGAACATGGTACCCTCCCCTCATATAGTGGCAACAGATGTAGTCATACACACTCATACATACTGTACATTTCACCATGTTGACACAGAAATTCATATCCTCATTCCTTGCCCCGCTTCCAGTCGTATGAACAGTTGCATGACATGATGTTGGTTTCTTTTCTGTTGCCTTTTGTTTGGGTTTTTTCTTGTGTGGTGCACATATGAACATCTCTCTTCTGTATCGATTTGGACCCAGCTGCTGGGTTGCTTAAGATTTGAGCTTTTTTTTGTTTTTGCTTTACGTTGGGGTTCGGGGTGGGTTGAGTGGGGGTGAATTTTGTTTTGTTGTTTCGTTGTGGTTTTTGTTTTGATTTTCTTTGGTGTCCTCCTCATCATCCGTCGTCCATCCTCCAAGCAAGGATAAAACCACTCCTCCCGTTTTTGCCTCATCTTGTGCCGCATGAACTTTTGGTGGTTGGAAAATTCAAAGTTCTCCTCCTCCTCATCAAGTTTGTGTTTATTTTTTGTGCCATATGGCTTCTAAAGAAACATCCTCCCCCCATTTTCGATACAACATAGGGAAATGAACGGCAACAAAATCTTTTCTTGCCATCATCCTTTTTTTGGCCTTGTGCAGGCAACCCCATTCTGTCTCAAGAAAGTTGTGTGTGAAAGAATGACTCCCTGTTTCCTCTCCCGAGCGTCAACCCCCCACCCCTACCCCCCTCCATCCCGACTCACCCACCTTCTTTCTTTTAGCCTTTCTGCATATACATGTCTGTTTGAATGCAGATGGCATAAAAAGACTTTTATTGCCACAAAGTATATCTGTTTTTCTATTCTATCTGTTGCTCCAAGTAGAAGGCATTTGTGGCATGCACTCTGTACTGGACTGTACCACAGCTCTATAGACTAACTAATAATCCTCTTCCCCCAACTCCCTTGCTTCTGCATGGATATGATTGGCATCCATTTTGTGTACTGCTTCTTCTCCACCCATAAGTCTCAGGCTAACCCCCAGCTGGCTTCTATTACATGTCAGTGTATGTGTTCGGGGCTACAGCGCCGGCCCTGCGCCGCCGCTGTTCCCCGGGCAGCTCCTCCCTCGGAGGCGTCCTGTGTCAGTGCTTGTGCCTGCTGTCTGTGTCTGTGCTCCGTCTGTGTCTGCCAAACAGCCTGTCTTGTCTGCTGTACGTGGTCGTCTGGTGGTTGTGTTGTCTATGTGTTTAATAAAACTGTTAAACCTTACCTTTTCCCTGTATCCCATGTGAGTTCCACAAGAGAGCAAATAAGGAGTGTGCAGTGTGATTCTTGATGGTCCTCTGAATAAGAACCTGCGCACGTTCACATAACTATGAGTTAAAGTGACAATGAGAGTAATACTATATGCAGGAATTCACTCACTGCTACCTTTAAATCACTAATGAGAAATATGTGATGCTCAGTTTAGAGAACAGCAAATACCAAGTCAATTTATGATTTAATTTCACAGTGATTAACAGATTAAAAGTCTTGCAGCTTGTCATTACCGTGTAATCAGAGCATTTTTGTGATTAATGTTCAGTTATATTTTCGTAATGATGATGCAAATGATTTTCAGAAATCCACAAGTGCAAATCAGTTGCTATGAATCTTATAAGACATTATATTAGTCTGACTCCTAACAAGCGCAGTCTAACTTTTACTCGGACTGACCAAAGTTAAAAGTGTGCGAATCATATATTTCCGTCACAGCAGACATTTTGACCTGTCGCAGCAGAAAACGCGTGTGTGTTACTAATAACATTAATGATATCCCTGCTGTATTTATTTACTCTTGTCGTGCCGGTAAGTAGTGTCTCAGTGACAGTATGCACATTACCTAGGCCCTGGGATATATTAATTCAATGGAGCCATCATTAGTGTTATTAGTTACCCCTGTGTATTTTCCTGCCAAAGAATTTTAATATGTCTGCCACGAGAAAGTTATGTTGCAGTGGCTCCACAGTACCAGAGCAAGTAATATAGTATATACAAACAACAAGCCCTCAGTCCTGAAATACATATTAGGTTGTTGTGCATGACCTTCCAAAATGATCCTTAAAAACATTTTCTGATCTGCCAGCTCTGTGTTTAAGACTTGGTTATATTAAGGCAATTAAATCCACTCAGTTAAAGCAGCTCTGTCAAATTACTGAGTGTAATATGAAAGGAGTGCGGAGGAGGAATGTGACAGACAGAAAGAATTGTCACCAGACTCCTGACACTCCCCCCTCAACTCTATGGTGCGTTTTAGCCTCTTTAAGCTCATTGTTTTAGTTTTACAGCAACTTTACTGTTTTGGTTCACTTTTACCATTCTCGCCAGTTTTGTTTCCACCAGGAGGCAAATGTTTCCAGCAATAAATAAAGAAAACCTCTTAGATTCCACTGAACACTACCTGCCTATTACCAAACAACTGATGTAAAGGCTGATGACTACCATGAAGCATTTAGCAGCTAAAAAGACAAAGCGAATATTGGACTTAAACTCATTTGGTGCCCAGAAAACATGCCTACAAATGAATATTAATATCATTCAGTGTCTTCTGGTTATTTCCCATATTAACTTTATAGCATGCTTATATGTCAAATTTGTGTTTTAGCCAAAATGGCCAAAAAGTTTTAGTATGGGGGAATATTGTCATCATTGTTTAAAGAAAGCAGCGTTTACTGTTAGTAGGAGATGAGATGTGGATGAGTGTATGCTTTGTGCACCCATCCATCACGCCAGCCTCCACACACTTACTTTTTACTGCACTATAAGAATGTTAAACGTCTTCCTACATTGCTACTGAGCATAAACAGGAAGGTAGGTTGTTTCAAACGACCAACACAGTCATTTTTAGAGATGGCAGCCTCCCACAAACCTCTGCAAACAGAATAACTGTTGTACTTTCCGTGCCAGTCAAATAGATCATAAAAAAGATTGTGCATTTAATAAAAGGGCCATAAATGGTCCTGCATGCGCCATTACCCTATCAGTCTGTAACGAAGTGAAGCGCAGATCAAACAGATGTAACATGTTTATAGATCTCCTCGTCTCATTGGCCCTGGTGGGCAAAGAGGACAGTGTGTGGGTCAAATTAGTGTTAGACTGGAAGCATGGATGTAATGTTGTGTGATTTCTTTATTTGCTGTATATGGAGAGCTGTGTACACGTGCAGGGTGCTAAATAAAGTATGATAGGGATGGATCACTGGGTTTTCTTGTGGCGTCAGCTATGGCTTCCGTCAAGCCCCATTGGGTCGGCTGTCACTTCAACACAGGCCTCAGATCAGTTTAAAGGTTATTCAGCTGACACATGTCCACCGAGTGCAGAGGTGCAGCCTAATGGCTGTACAGCAAATCGAGCGGCTGACAGGGGCGAGTCGCCACGCCTGCTGGAGATGCCAATTTAATACGCCAGACTGCGCCCAGCCTCATGATGACGGATTAAGAGCTATCTGCCATGCGCTGTGGCTTCGGGACACCCCTGGAAGGGAGCTCCTCCTCCTCCAGCCAGAGGTAATTCATGCAGCTCTTACAGGGCAGACCTCTCCGCTTGCTGGAGTTATAAATGTAACATCGTCCAACTCCTAGGATGGAAATGAATTGTCCATCAGTGAGAAATTAGACCTCTCTTGGCAGGAATGTGCACAGGCAAGATAAGATAATTTAATGGCAGGGTAAAGTAATCATCTTTTTAAGGCACATGTTTCTAGAAACCACGCCATTGCACAGGACCCCAATATAATCCCTGGCATGTCCCTTTAACTGTGTCCACACTGAGAATCTGTGTTTTGCTGGCTCTCCAGTAATCAGCTCCCTACCTGTGGTGGGTAGAGGTGAATGAATCTGCTACAGCAGGTCTCCGGGCACAATGCGCACAACCACAATGGGATTTTAGAGCCCCAAACCACTGACTCGCCCACAATTTGCAGCATCGAAATCCCATTGACTCAGTTCATCCATGGTTGGTGCTGGTGCCACAGCTTTCCGCTTTTATGGTGTAGCGTCGTCAAATCCCTAACACACCGTCGGGATTCATCTCCATTCGGAAACCTCAGCAAACGCTGGATGGACACGGGGATCAGGCCAGGAGAGAGAAGAGAGGGGGGAAAAAGAGAGGGAGTGGAGCAAAGTGAAGAGAAAAGTGCTGCTCTGAGATTTCTGCATCTGTAGCCTCCAAGCTGCTGAGGTAGTCATTCAATCAGCCATTTAGGAGTAACTATATTTACTTATTTCCTATTCAAAAGCCAGCACAGGCATGCAGTAGATATTCATTTTTTTAACCAGGAATGATGAAAAGCAGAATGACTAGAACATTTGTTTCATGATCTCTTTTTTTGTGGCTTAAAAAGATAGGATCAGTTTTTTTCTCATTGATGCAAAGGCTAGCCACTGGGCACACTGAGGCAAAGAAAAACCTATTAATCTGAAGTCCTGACTTCTTTTTGCTTAAAAAGAAAGAAAGAAAACAGAGTAACTGGCTGTAGGTCTAGTGGAGTGGAGAATTATTTGCCAGGGAAGCAGAGGCTTAGAATAAAATCCCCATCCATCTTGACGAGTGCGGAAAACAAACGCAGTCTGGTTAAGCAAACCCATTAGAAAGCACAGTGTTTGTCTGCTTCAGAAATGCAGCAAGATGTGCAGCGCTTGTGCAAGAGCTTACACAGGATTAAAGTGTTTACCAAAACATCAAGGTCCTCTGCACTGACTTTTACCGAAGACCCTTAACTACAGTGGTTCCCCTCCCATCCGAGTGTTTTGTTGATATAGCGCAAAGCTAACAGTCGCCAAAAGCTATTAGCCAAGAATGGAGTGAAAGGATGCAAACAAGGCCAAGACAACCCCGGCTAGGATGAAATCACTTACTCTGCACTGGTACTGTTTATTTAACAAGGCAAGGAGCTTGGCTCTGTTATTAGAATATGATCACAGCTATGCAACACGAGAGGTAGCTGAAGAGACGATCACATGGTGCACTCATGGTAAAAAGCTACCGTGTATCAGGCCAGACATTAGTGCACTCTCTGGAGCACAGTCAGGAAATTCACATTCACATCAGTGTTGATAATACCCAGTCCGTACAGTGTGACAGATACCATATTTCCTCAATAATACTGCTTAACTCATAGTCCCAGTCTTGCTTAATGAGGAACCAAAACCTTCTATCTTAAGACAAATGTGCCTCTCACATCTCCTTTAAGTCACCAGAGGCACGAGTAAACCGCTGTCCTGTGCTCTCTTGTGGAACTCCTTCCCAACGCGGTGTTTATCTGTCAGACGAAGGCTGTTGGTTATGCACATAACGCAAAGCATCTAAACATTTAATAAAAAAGTAGCTCATTAATTATCACTCTACTTCCCCCCCTTGATTAATTAGCGAATGCGGTGGGCCTAAATGCCACATAATGTTAGTTATATATCACCCATGGTGCACCTTGTTTCCTCGTTAACTGCTGATGAATGGTTTCTTTGCCTGAGAAAATATCCCACAGCCCTTGGTGGCAGTGACTTTTTACTGACCTTTGACCCCTTCTTAAGCCCCTCCCCCCACCTGTCCCATGGCTTGCTGTATTGTTATTGTATATTACTCTCCCTAAATGCAACTTACTGAAGCATGCATTAACCCAACTTCTGGTAGTGGAACTAAAATCCAAAAATCAAACCATGTCTGATTGACCTCTTTTTCTCTGACGTACATCCAGATTGCACGCCCTGTCCCGTGTTTTAAAATACTAACAAGAGAAATGTATTGAAGTAACTAATAATAAAGTCTTTATTATTAGTTAAATGAAGGTGGCGACACTTTGCCTATAAACTGTCCCCCCCTCTCTTTGTCTGCCTCAGTGTGTGCTTTCTGGTTGTTCATCTTTGATAGTGTGAGAAATTGATTGCGTTTCTTTCTTGCTTGCCTAATCTGTTTTTCTTTATTTTTGTCTTTTTGTACATATATGTTCAAACACATATATGTGTATCTCTCTGTTTCTTTTCTGAAAATGTTCAAATTTTAACTGCTAATTTGCTAAGAATCACTACTGCCAATGTTTTGATGATTTTTTTTATCCTAATTAGAATAAAACTTCCTCTTTTCTCTATGAATTAATTATTATGAACAACAGAAGGTTTTTAAGATTGGGTTTCAAAACCAAGACGCTGTATTGGAATTTCAAATTCATGTCCTCATAGAGAAAAAAGCGAAGACACTTTCCAAAGTAGACCCTCACCACTATCTGTGAAAACTGTTCCAAACTGTTTCTATGCTGATTTCTAATATTTTCCTGTTTAATTGCTATCTCTGATTGAAATTTGGATTTTATCAATGAATGAGTCAATTAATTTTGTGCATGGCAAAGAAGTTGCAGCTTAGGGTTTGTAAAACTGTCAGTGTTGAGAGTGCTGTTCTCTTTTGTAGATGGGCATGTATATGCTCATTGTTTGTATATCCCCATCCCTTCCTTACAGCCAAAAGCTCTAATGCCGCCCGACCGCTTCGTGCCGCCTTTACATGGACATGGCAACTGATGTACACGTTCACCCCCATCTATGTCATTTCCTTCCTAGTATGTTCATAGGTCCCACCCCGTCTCACACTCCCTCCTCCCAAACCCTTTACGTAGAAATTCTAAGATATGTACAGTCATCCATTTATTCATTGCTGATAAAGTTAAAGTCGAAAAGAAAAAAGAAAAAGAAAAAGACTCATCTAATCAGGCTGTAGATATTTATGGAGAGACTTATCTATCAAAGCAAGAGTTATAGATATACAGTTTTCTTTTTTATACAAAATTAAATGATGATTAAAAAGAAGAAAAAAAAGATATCCTGAACAGAATGGTGAAGATTATTTTTCATGTCATGATGTGTGGATGTATGTGTTGTTGCCTCCCTGTACCATCCTGTCTAAAAAGAGAAATATATACTAATTAATCAGAAATTGCTAAAAAAAGAAAAAAAAGAAAAGAAAAAGAAACTAACCCTACTTGTCCAAAGGCATTCTTACACAACTTTCTTTTGTAAATTTTTTTTTCTTCCTGCCAAAATCATGCGGGCAATTTGTTGATGTAAGTTGACAAAACTGATGGTATGCTTTCTTCCTTTGAAAACTGTTTTTTTGTAGGCTTTTATGATTTTCCGAGCTGACTTTGTTTTTACCTGTTATTTCTACTTACTTCTTACTAATCCCTTTCTGGATAGCTCTATCTGTGGCTTTACTTTGTGAATGTTTTTTACAATGTTTGCTCTAACTCTGAACTCTTTTTGCAATGCCTTAATTATTTTTTTGGTTTCCTTTATTTCTGTTGTGTTCTTTTCTTTATTGTTCCAAAAGGTTTGCATCTCTTTATAGTGCCCTGTTTGTGAGCCTTTGCAATGTACAAACAAGCCACTTTGGCAAGAGGATAAGCAGCTTCAATGGACATCTGAATGTTTAAACTCTTTGTAGTAGTCAGACAATGGGTTTAATTAATAAAGCATGTGGAATTAAGTGTTCTAAATTAGTTTATTCTAATGCGTGGATGCGTAAATGTTTTCAAGCAGTCTTCCACTCTTATGAGTAATATAGTAACCGCACACTGCACTCCACAACGGAAAACAGAAGCTGTTACAAGTGAGATTTTTCCAAAAAGTACAAATCACAGCAAAACATTCAGGTGTCATTGAACTGCCCGCTGACTTTGTGCCACTGTGGTAACTGTAGGGGTCAAAAGGCAAGAGGCTAGGGCAAATAGGGGAGCCCCTTATGCTGAGGAAAGAAAAGTCAATTTTTTATGACTTGTGAGTGGTGACCTTTATGCTCGTACAGTTTTTCTTTTTGTAGAACAGCGCGTGACCCTCTGATAGACCAAAAGTGACAATCAGGTTTTTAAGAGGCTCGGGGTAATGTTTTTGGACGTTCTGCACTTTCAGCCCAAAAACACTGCCTTTCCCCTTTTTAGCTTTCAACTTTATGATGCAGCAGTTGTTAGTATTTGTTCGCCTGTGTAGGTCAATGGGGTTAAAGCTCACCTCTATGAGCAGCTATATGAAACACCTTCGAAACACTTTTCTCATTTCAGACTTAGTTAACTTGCTTTCAGGCCCACTGGCTTGCACTTGAATTGCAAACAAATGCTAATACCCTCTGCTTCTTTTTATCCACAGAGTGCATCTTTTGGTGCTCAGACTAAAAAGGATTTACACTCAGAGATAAATGAAACAAGCCTCTTAAAAGCCTGAACTATGTCATTTATGTGGAGAAAAATGCAGCGTTATCAGACAGAAGTAAATGCAGGCCCACAATTTGTGTGGCATTACACGTAATTTACACTTTTTTAAACATAAAAACCATAAAAAATAATAAATATGCATGCAGCGCATAGAATATGATAACCATGACTAGTTTCTAGCACAGTGTAATTGTAGGACCGATAAAGCAGAACATGGAATTAATATTTGGAGTCAGTTTAATGCGGCTCACCCTTGTGCATCCCTCAAAGCCTTTTGATGCAATGTATACTTTATTTATGGCTGTTGTTTTCTTTCCGTTTGGGTCTTGTTTGGTTCTGAGTTTCTTTGTTTTTGCACTGGTACAGTATTTTATGTTCTTTCTTCCTTTGTTTATTTTCAGTTTACTTCCTCCCTATGTTGAGCTTTGCTTTATACGTTCTTTGGTTATCGATTCTTTTGGTGTTTGGCTGCTTCTTGCTTTGCTGATGGGAGACTTTCTGCCCTCTGACTGCTGTTTGTGTCTCTGTTTCACTTTCCAGGAGGGGAGCTAGTCATCCCCGTGCTAGTCGAGGACCCCATAGACATCCCTTCTGTATCCACCCGTTCTCCCTTCATCCCCCTCCCCCCAACCCTCCGCCCCGTCCTCACCATTATTGAGACCACCAAAGAATCCTTGGCCATGGCCACTGAGGCGGGGGTACCTTGCTTGTCGGACCGAGGCAGCGATGATTGTGATGATGGTGATGGTGGTGATGATGGTGATGATGATGATGATGATGGCATGGTGATTTCGGGGTTTGGCTCTGGCGAAGCTTTCGACTCTAGCCTGCCCCCGACTGACGATGAAGATTTTTACAACACCTTCTCCCTGGTAACAGATAAGATCTTGACCACATCGGCCTATGAAGGTGGCTACAAAGCCCTCGCACCCAAGTGGGAGGCCAAGGACTTGAGGCCTAGCAAAGCCTCTGAGGCAGGTAGGACTACACCCACCTCGCCTCTGCCCGACCCCCGGGGCACGCCGCCGGCGGCGGTCCCCTCGGACACGCCACCCAAGCTGCCCGCCGGGAAAATGAACAACCGCGAGGTAAAACCCCCGCAGCCAGACATAGTCCTGCTGCCTCTGCCCACGTCCTTCGATCAGGACGGCACCAAGCCACGGGGCCCTTTCATCACATCGCCCATGCTGCGCACAGTGCCTGCCGCCTTGCCCACAGTGCCCGGGGTGCGGCGGGTGCCCCCGGGGGCCTCAGAGGTGATCCGGGAATCCAGCAGTACCACGGGCATGGTGGTGGGCATTGTCTCAGCTGCCGCCCTCTGCATCCTCATCCTCCTCTACGCCATGTACAAGTACAGGAACAGGGACGAGGGTTCCTACCAGGTGGACGAGACGCGCAACTACATCAGCAACTCGGCGCAAACCAATGGCGCTGTGGTGAAGGATAAAACACCGAGCGGCAGCGCCAAAGGCAGTGCCGGTAGCAAGAGACCGAAAGACAAGGACAAGGAATATTATGTATAGAAATCAAGTCATTTCCCAACGCATAGAAAAATAAACAGTTTGGAACAAAGTTATAAACATTTTGACAGTACCATATTGGCAACTGTGATTTAAAAAGGATAAAATCTCCTGAGAACTCAAAACGAGTCACTGAACATTTACAAAAGAACCTTGGCTTATGGAAGCACACTTACTATTGTAAGCATTACGAGAGACAATGCAGTACAACTTCACCGGGACTCAAGTGTGGATCTTTTTAAGGAGTCCCTGCTGGAGACATTTGGCAGTGTGAATAACATCGCTCTAGCATCCACACGATCCCAAGTGACTGTTAAGAGGTGTGTGATCCTTGGAGTTCTAATGACCTTGTCCATTGTAACCCTGTAAAATACGATCACTGTCATTTCGGCCATTCTGAGCATGCATGTGAGGTGTATGTGACGTGGTGCTGGCATCTGTGTAAGTGAGGGACCTCAAGAAACTATGATTGTCGGGAAAGTTGGAAGTCAAAACATGATTTCACATTCAGACGGTTTCATTAAATGTAGCTTTCATGGATGCGATACAAGCTAAAGTATATGTGTACTTAAAGCTGTCTTTTTATTTCTTTTTTTTTTTTTATTCATGTAGTAATTTATTTATTTATTTATTGAATTTAGTTCTTTTTTTTGTTTTTGAAGGATGATGTCCAGTCAGGGTTGACTAGGCAGTGCTCAGTGACCGTTCAGCAGGATGTGATACAGTAATGTATCTCAATATTTTTCTCTCCCTCCCTGACGTCTCAGCTAAAGGATTGGACTGTTGCGCATGGCATCCAAATTTTAGATGGCGTTCAAGCGTGCAAGAATGGATCCATCAGGCAAAAATGCACAATACGTTGTCATTTCTCTGAATTTTAAATCTCTGACAGTATTTTTCTTCTCTTTCATGTCATTTTTTTTTTCTTTGTCCAGGTTTTTGTTACATTTCCTGAGATGCTGTGGCAAAATGCATTATCATAATTTGTGTCTGGCGGAGATTTAATTGTCGTAATCTTAAAAAAAAAAAAAGAAAAGAAGAAGAAAAAATCCAGGCTAAAGACTTACTCCGGTGTGAACAAGTGTGATTCTCTCTGTTGTCACAGACGACTGTGTCAAAAACAGCAAATATGTTTACATATTTTATTACATCATAGCCGTTGTGCTTTGCAGGTCAATATTGTACAGACAATTCGAGTTTCTGTTGGTTTTGTTAAATCCTCTTCTTGTATAGACAGACCATTTCATTTGATTTTACTGCTGTAGCAACATGACAAAAATATCCTTTTTATTGTTTTGCCAGGAAAACGCCTGGAGATAAAAAATGATGTGCACAGGAACATTTGTTTAGGCGGGGAGAAAATGTTGTTAGATTAGACGTCTAGTCTCTCTGGATGGTGTTTCTCTTCAGTCGCATGAATATTTGACCAAGGGAAGCTGTCAATCAAACAGAAAACACCTCCTACAGATCTTGTATTAGGGACTCCTCCTTATTCTGAAATTACTTTCATCATGTTCTTTATTTTTTTATTGGAAATTTAAAAAACAGAAACAAGAGAATAAAGACAGATTATGATGGATTTGGAGATCTATTGCTAGCACCTTACTGACTTACAGGTGTGTTTTTTCCCTCCTTTTTTAAAAAAAAAACTGACGTCAATGTTCTCATCTGCTCGTCTTTTTTTGTTTTTTGTTTTTTTGTTATTGTGTAGCTTAATTTCATGTCTCATTTTTATGACATTTTCTTCTAACAATATGTTTTTTATGTCATTATTTATTGCTGAAGTTCTTCGTTCTCTTTCATTTTCATGCAATCTGTCAGTGTGTATGTTCACTTTGATTTTTTGTGTTGGTACTTGGCATTTTCAACCAGTTAATTATTATTGTCTTATGCTCCTTTGACTCCAAACAATTCCCAGAAATAAAAAAATGTTGTTCCCAAACTTTTTGGATGGTAGACTTGCGGGTGGCTGTCACTCAAACATCCATGTTGTGGTGTAAAGGCAGGAGAAGACACAGCAAAGAGATGAAGATAGAAACCATCTACGCCGAAGACTATTCACCGAACCACAATTTCTCATCCATTTTCTATCACTTCAATGATTTCCTTTTATACCAAAAAGTGGTATCATTTCCATTCAAATGAAGTCCGGAGCAGAGCAGTTCAACACTATCATTTACCTATAGATGATTATGCAAATTCATACACTGTTCATCGATGCAACAAGAGAAAAAGAGACGGGTGGAGAAAATGGTTATTAGAGGGTCCAGACTTGTCACAACAGCAGAGGAATGGCTTTGGGTTTCTTTAGAGTCAGGCCTTTGTAAGAGTGCACAGCCAAATGAGATTCTCCACAACCATATGGCCGGGTTATGAGCTGCTCAATGGCAGCAGCACCTGCTTTGCCAGCCCGTTTTTACTCCGTCCATATTTCGTGCAAATGGGCCTTCACAGAGCTGGTCATTAACTTGCAATAGCCCATTGATGTAGGATATCAGAGCAGCGTGTGTGAGTATATCCAGCTTGCACAATGACTACATATTAACTCATTCATCCTGCCACAGGCAATGGGAATGAGAAGGCCAGCAGGGATTTCTTCCACTGGGACTGGGACTTTTTTTACATTCTGAGGCACACTTATACTTAAAGATTCATTTTTTTTTCCTCGCCAAAAATGTGTGGAAATTTGTTCTGCATAAGTCAACACAATAAAAAGTTCATGTGTAAGAAAACAGCATTCATTTTAGCAAGCATTGACATCCAATCTACACTTCATCTAACTGCAATATACTGCCTGACAAAGGCGGAGAGCAACAGCTAGAGGTGCTGCAAACTTGAGGGAAAGCATGTTCAAAGCAGCTATAATCAATATTTATATATCAACACCAGGTTTAGTTTCCAGACTGGCCAACATGCATATCAGAAAGCAAAGGTGTAACCTTTCTAGGCAGATTACCTGAAACAGTCATTGCCATAGAATTTGAGATATTTCATGTTTCTTATCTATTTTGTCTTTGTTTGTTTGAAATAATACGCAATCCATAACTTAAAGGAATTCAATATATTTTCGTTTCGCTATCTGTCTGATCATTCGTTAATTATTATTAATTGAAACAGAAAAAAATAAACATATAGAAACTTCTGGAATAGTAAGATGTCTTAAATCGGACTTACTTTAAATTTACCACATCACTACATAACTCATTGAGTTTATGCATAATCATTAATGATATTTTTTTGTGATTCTTTTTTTTCTTGTGTGTGTGCATAAAGACCATACTGAGGTTTATGTCATTTACATTATATATTTGATCATTATATATACATTTTTGCATTTTAAATGGTAGAAAAACATGTTTTTAATCTCACAATAATAGTCTTTGACCTCACACCACTTTGCAATTTTTTGTGCCTGCTGGGTGGTGCTTGGAATTATAAATAATTAATCAAACCAAATATTGCTAAATTTATTGGCTCAAGCTGGTGTAATTCTTTTATTTCTCTATCACCTTATTTTCAAATATAAATAAACTGTAAACTAAAGTGTTTTTCAGTGTAATATTTCTGTAAAGGCCGGGGACTGAAAAATGGACGTTGACAAATGACCCAATTTGAAGCAGAGATAACAGCGATTTTCTTTGCGAGTTACCATCAGGCTAGCAGGAATGTAGCTTTTTTTTTTTTCGTGATTGGATTCAGCTACGGCCTCATTTAATATGTGGAATAACTAAATTACCTGATCGATACAGATACTTCACAGTTAACAGATAACAGAGAGAAAGATCAGTGAGGTAATTTAGCACAGCACGTCTCTTGATTAGCTGTGAAGTTTGCGCCTTCTGCAGTGCAGCTGCTGCAGGAGTCAGACTGGCCTTCGCTTTGACTGAATATGAACAGTAGTTGTGTTGACTTTGTAGGAAACACTGGTCTCATGTACTTTGATTTTAAATAGTTCTAAAGAAAGTGAAGCTGTTTGCCCTCCTTGGTTAGTTCCTTTCTAAGATCGGCCTTTTTGAAATCACTCAATTTATCTGCTCTTTTGTAAAATTTGCCTCAAGCTGCACCCAGTGGTGGAACATTTCTACCTTTATCTCACAAACTGTCAGAGCTGATTTGCTCAAGATCAGCAGAGACAATGGACCTCATTTACAACATTACGCCGGAATATCAATCTCATTTTAATTGTGAGATTGTTTGCAGAGAAAGGAACCAAAGAATTCAAAGCAAAAAATAAATAAAATAATGCAGAAATGTGATTGAGAATCTGCTGCATATTTTAAGGAAAATACTATGTGGAGTACGTGGCCTTTTCCACGGAGCAGAGGGCAGAGATGAAAATAAAAGGCAAACTCTGCGAGGCACTTAACACGACAATTACATCAAGAAAGAAACAGAACAGGCACCAGGGAAGGTAATTGCAGCATAAATCACCACCGAAAGAAACAGAAAATACATAAAAAAGCATTACGGTTTAGCCAAATATTTCCCCAAATAACAAATAAACATATATTATCAATTCATTTCATGATGAGAATTAATTCAGGTCCCCAAACACGAGCTGTATTAATGCTGAAATAGAGAAAACAATTCTACATTTAGCTCCCATAAAGCTTACGGGCACAAACTGAAACACTGAGGTATTGCTGTTTTCACAACCATTAGTCACTTTCAGATTTACACCAGCAGGGTGCCAGCAGAGGAAACGTATCCATTTGATATTCACAAGCCATTTGCTTACACAGTTGTTGCCTGACAAAGTTTATTGATTGCATTTTATGTGTAGCGACTACTTTTCCTTTTAGTCAAATTAGTAGAAGTAGATTACATCAATCCCGCTGATGTCGGCTGGATAATTCATATCTTAATTGACAGAAAAACAATTTACATTTGCTAATGGCTTTTCCAAATGGATTTCTGTGTGTGTTTGACTGCATTAGCTCTGCCTTTGCGCTGTATAGGGTCTCTGGAACGCCAACAAGGGAGCAGCTAGGTTCCTGTTCATACATTTAGAGGCTGACAGTTGACCTGTCATGAAATTTTACTTCAACTAATGAACTGGTTAATTCCACTTAAACGCTTTACGGCATGTTTTCCCTTTCAAATAAACAGTGGCTTTGCAGGAGCGATACATCAACTCCGTCACTGATTACAGATGTAATCAGCTTCTGTTGTTTCCTACACCGAGGCAGGACGCTGTAAAACACCTTGAGCACTGGGAGCGTCTGCAGCTGTAGCATTTTATGGCTCCTTTGTATAGATTGTAGACATGCAGCTTTTTTTGCTCTCTCTCTCTCTCTCCCAGTAAAGATTCAGGAGAGATGCTGTATCCTCCACGGACCGAAACAAAGCAGCTGTGAAGGCGACGGTGATCAGTCCTGACAGGTAGAATATGAGCCCGCTGACCTTAACTCCAGCATTATGAAGGACACACACATGCGCAAACCTCAAAAAGAAGCATGTCTGACTCTTCCTGCATAGGCATGTGTGTTCATTAGACCACGTCAGAGTTTACCCACACACAGACAGAAGTGGCTTAGTGGTTGCACACAGGTTAAAGATTCATACTCACGTGGTACTCAATGGGTGCACATAGTCATACCTTAACAGAATGCATATATGTGAACTTAATTCACTTCTGTGTCTCCCTGCGGGGAGCACACCTCCTCTTATTCTTCCGCTCCATCACTCAGCAGCCAAAGCTTTCAGTTAGCTCCTCAGCCCTAATTAACTGCCAAGATATGAATGCGCTAATCTGGGCTCTAAATCTTCAGTTCCACTGACAAAAGCTTTTACAGGCTGTCACAGCTGCATGATAAACAGCAGGGCTGCTTTCTCGCCTAGTGGACACAGTGCCATCTAGGGACCAGGTCTGGCACCTCAGAATTTGTAGACTTGAGGGTATTTATTACCATGCGTACATAATGCATGTCAGTGTATGTGCGGTAAAAAAAAAAAAAAAAATTGCAGAACACCTCCAAGAACACTAAAATCTACTGCAATTTTGAGCAATTTGGTAAAGTGCATCTCTTAGGTGTTTTTAATTTGACATTAGAGTAATATTAGCATAACTTTAAATAGATTATCAGTGAAGTGGAACAAAATTAGGAGGATTCAAGCATTTTAGTTTCCCCAGATGAGACTGGGCTGCAAAAAGCGTGCAGAGAGTGAGAGCTGCACACCTAAACACTGCTGCACTCTCACTCTGCAGTCAAGAGCATCAACAGGCTTGTGAGGATCTAGACAGACCGCGTATGATGCCGGCAGAGAGTGCATGAGTACGTGGGTGCACATTTATACTGTATGTCTCTGTCTCCATTTGTATGTGTCAGTGAGTGATGTTTGAAACGGTGTGTGTGTGTGTGTGTGTGCTGTATCCACTACCTTGGGAGACAGGCCTTCTATCCAAGCTTGACAGTGTGATTGGATCGAGTGAGAATCCCAATGAAGCAATAAGTATCTCAGCGGCAACTCCACCTCCCAGTGGCACCTGCACATCCCACAGGCCGACCCCACAGCCCTGTTCTGTTCAGACCAGAAACCAGAGAGATGAGATCTGGAAAGCAAAAAGATTTAAGTGAACTTCAAGCCCAGTTTCAGCTGCGTGAAGGTGACTGCGGCAAAACCAGTGGGGAAAATATGACCTGATTATAAGTGACGGTGGCAGATAATTGTTGAGGCTGTCTGTGTGCTGCTTGAATCAGATGTGCTGTGTTTGGATGAATAAAAACTTGGCGTGGGTTTGAGGTGACTTGGATACATTAAGTGATAAAGATCGAAAACAGAACATTCCAGCGATTGTCAAAAAAAAAAAAAAAAATACTTTGGCTTCTTTTTTTTAAACTGCGGCAAAACATCAGTGTTGCTTGTAAAGGTGACCCACCCTCCTGATAACACACTCCAAATTCAATACTGAATTCCACATGAGGTCTTTTGCCTCCACCCAGCCAGTCATACCAAATAACAATCTGTTTTTAATTGAGTTTCCTGGTTATATAAAACTTTTAAAAACATCCATCTGGTACATTTGGATGGCTCTCAGCTTGGTCCTGGCAGGTGAAACAGGTTGTATATTCCGTGTGCAGGAACACGAGGATTAGGCTGCACCTTAATTCTAAATCTATTAATGAGTTTGTGTTTGTGTATTTAGCACCATTAAAACTTAAATGTCTTGGCTTTAAATTGATTAGTTGGTAAATGCTTTATAATGTGCAAGTCAGCTCCCAATATCAGAAACAATTAGACACTTTAGTCACTGCAGCATCACAAACTTTGAAGAATTCCAACTTTTAAAGTAGTTATTCCTGTGTTTTATGTATAAATGCATACCTACAGAGATGCACTGCATGAAACGTTATTTGCATAATATTTTATCATTCGAGGTCCAAATGTTTGGAATCACCTGTTATATTGGGAGATATTTTAACAGAGAAAAAATAAAAACTGTATAATTCAGATGCATTCACACATACATTTACATTTAAAAAAGATTAAAACTTCAGTGTTGGATGACAGTGGTCAACATAGTTGTAACCCCCAGATACCGTTTTGTTCGACAGGTATTTGACTTTGTTTGTGACCCCCAATCGTGCCACTGGGCTCTAAATATTTTGGCAACCTGTCTTTCTTCGAGCCCCCTGCAGTCGACTCATTGAACAGGTTCAAACCGTGCGTTTGAAGTTTTAAGAATAGCTTTCCTAAAGCAACATGCCTTTTAATTTGAGCTTGTTTTACGCATTATTGTGCGCTTGACACTGAGACAGGAACCTGTTCCTATTTTAAATCTGCACAGAGTTTGATGCTGAGCTTCTAGGGGGTTTTTGTGTGACTGTGGCTCAGAAGCACCTCTGTCTCTTTCTGTCCTTTCATTTGTCAGTCTGGTTGAACCATTGTGCAGCATTTTGTTCCCCATTTTGTTTGCAAACCTTTCACACGAAATAACATCTATTTGTTAAGAGGACAACCTAAAAGCATGAAAGAAGATTCAAAGTCGTCCTTTCAGCCATCAGACTGTACTAAATGAAGTTTTTGTGGCAGATGATTCCAAACTTTTGAGCGATAGTGTGTCATGAAATGTGAACGTTTACATGATGATCAAACAGCATTTTATTAAGAGTCTGGTAAGATGTGTTGACTATATTCCAGATTTTCTCTTTTATTCTAGTCAAGTAAAAATAACCATGACCACTTATCCTTATCTCGACATAGAGACAAACAACCACACCTCCGGACAACTATTCATCTTCCAAAAACTAATCTCTATATAAGAACTAGTTCATGTGGCGCTCCCTTGTCTTTCAGACTCATTCCTTCATATATCATACTTCAGATATTCATTTCATGTCTACCCACACACAGCTTAAGTCTACATCCAGCACAAATCCCCTCACATGGAATTTTAGGATGTACTTTAATAATGTTTCCTTCTTTGTATCAATTGTTACCGTAATTTTCTCACAGCTGTTCAAATCAAAGCTAGCCAAGTTTTATTCCTGCTCGTTCCAGTTGGTCACTGATATTACAGCAGCTGCATAGAGCGGCTTTAATTTGTTTTGTATTTTTCATCCAAACCTGTTTCAAAATCAGTGCAGTGTGAAATAAAAGTATAATAAGCTAATTAAAAATGTACACAGGAGGATTACAAAGACAAAAAAATCAGACCAGACTCTGCCGAGGGGTCTGAGAGTCGGAATCCCCATTTGCAGGCTGATCGTATATTCATGTGACGGAGAGAATGATGAGCAATAAACTAATGACACTGAAGGTCTGACTGTCACAGCCATGTCACTCCAACTGGGTCATAACAGTCACCGTCTGCTTGCAGTGAGTCCATGTGATTTAGCACAGATCCTCACGAGTGATGACACTCCAGCGTGGCATCAAGGACGTGCTTAACCCCCCCCTCTCCACCCCATCCTCCCCCCTCCTCCCGCTCACAGTGCCAGGAGAGGTCATTCTGGCACCGCGATGAGCAGGCTGGTCCTCCACACTCCACACCTGTCTGCTATCAAACATGGAAATCACTCCACTCGCCCGGGACTGTTGCATATTCAATGAGCAAACAGTGTACAGCACTTCATCTTATTTTGAAATGGGTTATAAATACAAATTGTTGCACAACAATTGCACCGAAAAACAAACATGTTGTATTTTCTCTTCTTTTTTTTTTCTAAGCCCAGGAGAAAATGAGCTTGATACGGAGACTCAGCTGCAATAACCCATTCACTTATTGAACGACAGTGGCTGGATACACTCTCAGCCTCCGGGCTTAAACGAAAAAGCAGAGCGTGGCTGTCTGATTGAATGGGTTTGTAATGCAAGCCAAATAGGTTTGTTCTAATGGGAATCAGCCTCTGTGGCTGCTGCAGAGGCTTACGCCAGCATTATAATGGCAGTAAGCAGCAGTGGCAAACACCCCATCCCTGTTTGATTGGCTGTGAGAGGCAGAAGCAACACTAAGGGATTGCTGTGTTTACTAATGGCCGCTTTAGTGGGACAACATTCAATGAGCCGTAACTTTAGGAATCACCTGTGGGGAAAGGTTTCTATATATGTTTGCATGAGTATGATGGGCTGTGCTGGCTTGATTTTACAACTCATATGACAAATGAGTGCACCGTTGCACCTATAGGCCTTTAGACGGTCTAGACAGTTTAGAATTCACATTGTAGGTTTGGTTCAGTTAAATTACTTTAAAAAAAACTTTTTTAAAAACCTCCTCCTACTGGAATCTAGCCACATAGAATCTAGATGTTTTTTTCTTTTGTCCAGATTTGCAGGTATTTATCAGAGATTTTTGCAATATCGTGGAGGTAAATGGAATGTTAATTGTGGAGCTTGCAACACGAATGAATTATATTTCAGGAATTCTTTTCAGAAAGTATGTAGTATGTCCCAATTTGACCAGACATTTATTTGGTGTTTTTGAAAGTTTCAGTGTCATTTGGTGGCTCTCCTCACCTCACTGGTTGGAGTTGCTTGGTTGTCATGGGGATGCTCAAAGTAAAAAAAAAAAAAGTAAATATCAAAGAGGTCATTCACATTCAACACCACAGACCACCATGACCAGCAATTATCATGACCTAAGTACATATAGGTCATGTGATCACTCCATCTGCTGAGGAAGGCCATGAGGTGTGGCTGAAACGCCAAGAAAGTGGAAATTATAGCCTGCTCTGTGGATAATCCAAAGTAACCCGGACACTTTCTGGAAAGATTTTTTTTTTAATATCATGCTTTTTCAGAGCTGTGAGCACCACAAACTTGATTCCATTAACTAAACTTAAATTGAGGTGGAGGCAGGAATATAAATAGAAGTCTGAAAACGAGGACAAACTGTATGTACGGTTGGATAGTGTACACTAAAAATGATTGAATATATTCAGAGCTTTTTGTCTAGAGATGACCCTTTCTGCATATACATGCATTCTGCATTCATAATTTAGTTTGTGGCATGTTACAGAATCAAAACTGCAAACACATGGCTGGGGGGGGGCTGTCTGACTCACAATGAGGCACTGAGGCGACACACCAACGGTGCAAAGGTGGAAAGTTGAGCTGAGGGCACGACTAAGCAGAAGGTAAGCGACGGTAGCGGTGTTATTATGTATTGGAGAGCTGAGAAAGAAAGCGTATGTGTTGATTGTCAGCTCTGAGCATGCATCACTCAGCTAATGACCGATTTCTCAGCCTTTCTCAATTCATACAGACGGAGAAAGAAGCATTCTGTGAGTCCTGCTGAATAGATCTGAATACTACTGGCACATTTTAAAGAACTTTGACTGTCATGCTGCAATTTATTCTGACAAGCTCAGACAGATGTGTGTTACATTTCTCATGCATGTGCGAATGCAGATTACAAACGCTGTTTTTTTCCCTCTGCGGGAAACACAAATAAACACAAACCAGTGAAAAGCTCTGAATTTATTCATTAACATCTCTCAACCTAACAAAGTGCAGTAAAGCTGGACTAATGATGGGGCAGAATGTAAATAGGGAAACTAGTCTGCTGGGAGCAGCAGGGCTGATCTATGAGTTTGTGTGTGTTTTGCAGCCTAATATAGCTTAGATAAGCAGACACTTTCCTAGGGACGTAGTTACAGTATAAAGAAGTACATTAGGGAGCCAGGGTTGTCTGCGAGTGTGACTGAGCCCGCCAAATGAGATCTATTTTGACAAATGTGAAAATATCAATACTGTGATGAATGAGGGGGTGAAAAAGCCAAACTCTGAGATTGCTCATTATCTTCAAATCTAAGTCTGAGCACAAGTTTGAGCCCTTATGGGGAACAAATGTTATTGCCGAAATTCACTCTGCTCTCGTCTGACAGGAGTTACAAAGCAAAACAATCCGATATTTTCAATTTCATAGTCTCCAGGTATCCGCAAGATTTTCCGGACAGGCTTGCGTTCTCACCATCTGTCTGTGTTTGTGTGCTAAAACCCTAAACTGAACCAGCTACCACAAGTCACTAGATAAATTTAAAATCTACAGTATGTTTAAGGAGCCACCACACAAGTGCAGACGATCTGTGCTGTAATATTTGATCCAAGAATTGTTCAATATTTTCTCTGGACCTCGCCTTTCCAAATGTACTTAGAACTTAAGAGGGGAAACAGGGATTGAGTGAAGGCTTAGTACAGCTCCAGAGCTCATTTTTGCTCTAAGCTTGGTTGAGCTTTGCTTTCCTCTGGATGCTGCTTCATAAAACACAGACACATTCTGTCAGGCTGGACCTGTAATCGCCTGGACTATGTGGAACACTTTGTTTTTGCCTTTGTTAATAAGTCTAACAAAAAGTTTGCCACTTCTGAATCCAAGACTTTTTCCTTTCTGGGAATGATGAAGACATACAAGTGCTGTTTCTTCAGAGGATGAGAGAGACAGAGACTACATTAGTACTGAATGTGGTCAAAAAAGCCAAAAAAACTCACATAGGCTTTGATTTTTATGAAAGCGAAAGACTACTTAGCTGTCAATTACGTTTTTTTCCCTCCTCTCTTTGAATATTACAGACTGCTGTACAAAAAAAAAAAGACACTTGCAGAAGCTGAGGATTTGTGTTGTTCGGCTGGAACACACAAAGCTCCAAAAACCTCACAAGCTTGGATTTAGTAAAGGTGCACAAATCATATTCTGTTTAGCTCCATGAATTCATCTGTCAAGAGAAACATGACAGTGGTGAATAATGATACCATAGTCAAATAATAACTAATATTTTTTGGGAGCGATCATCCACTACAGTACCACAACAAAATCCCTGTATAAGACAGTGGACAGTCTGATATGGAGCCCTGTAACTAGTATAGTATGGAGTGTAAGGATATCACAAGCTGAAAATATAATTGAATACATCAATAAAGATTATTTTTTGCACACATGATAAAAAACAAAATCACCTCTAGGGACTTCAGGGGCTCCATAAGTCTCAGCACTCTTTAAATTCTTAATTTATTCCCCATTTTCCCCGGGCAACATTTTCCAATTTTGCTAATGCTTATATGATACTGAGATCATAGATGATGTCGTGTCAATGCCGTGTCCAGAGCAGTGATTGGTTTAGGATGTGTGTGTGTATGTGTGTATATTACGTCAGTGGAATAATGTGTGTCTAACTATCTTAACTAAAAAAAAATGACTTAAGACATGAAGCGCCAACCTTTTCATTTAACTACTGTACTTCTCTGAAGCTAACTTCTGTCATAAAACCATCAAAAATCCATCGAGATATATGGTACAGCAGTACGCTGTACCATCACTGCATAAATTCTTGGAACAGCAGCTGCAGCATTTTGGCTGGCAAGATAATTCTAGCAAGATTAACTCACAAGTCCAAGTTCAAAGACCTCACGCTTGTCTTTATCAGGGACTATGATGGAAATCATGGAATCTGTGATTTTGTCTTTTCTTATCGGGTCAAAAAAACTGCAAAAACACTAAAGCTTCTAGCTTGCTATTGATCACTGTTATATAAAGAAAAAAAAAACGTTTAGAATGTTTTTTCTACCAACTTATTAGAACTTACAGGAAACATAGAAATCTTAGAAAATCCCCATATATATATATTCCCACTATGGACTCTAAATTGGCCAAAGGGGTGCCCCAAGCCAACCGGCATAGGCTCCAAGCCCACCGTGACCCTGATAAGGATAAGCGGTTACAGATACTGGCTGGATGGATTCCCAATATGTTTGTCAGCTGTATCGCCCTCTCACAGATATCGATATCAGTATCGATATGTGAAAAAAAAAAAAGTTTAAAAAAAATCAATGTCAGCCATCTATGAATTTATCTTCTCTAAAACTGGTATCCTATCGAGTCTCAAAAATCCCACACCAGTCAGTCTGCAGTGTTAAGATCGATTTTTGATATATTCTTGTTTGATAACCTTTTGCTACACTTTGTTGGCTTCAGGGCTTCTTATCTGCCAGCATGTTAAGTCCTGTTTAAGAGTGTTTTGTTGGATTTCAGACTGTACACTGCCTTTCAGTACCTTTCCTAAGTACTGCACAGTCTCGAAACATGCTCAAATAAGATTATGTATAACTTGTATAAATGTCTGCACAGCAGGTACTGTTGTACTGTTTACGCCTTTGAAGTTGAGCGGTAAATTAAAAGAGGACATATTTCTCTCATGTGGCTTTAGGTTGTTCTCTCCGATGAAGAATTTTCGCAAAAAGCAAAAGATATACCGGTGGGAGTAGCGGAAGTCTCTGCAAAGCAAACACTTTATACTCTTAAACGAAGGGGACATCAAGTGTGCTTATAAAACCAGACATTCAGATGCAGAGGGATTTATTCATAGTGCATACACTTCCTTTGCGTTTCATAAAAAATAGACATCTATTTGTGCTTGTTTGTTTTTACAATTATAAACATATGAAACAAAAAATAGAAAGTCAAAGAAAACCAGTCAATACATAAAAAGATTTGTCACATTATCATGATGAGGACGACACAGGATGACGGTATAAAAACAAAACTGCATATTGTTCCAAAGGCACCAGTAGAGTTATACCAAATCATTTCAAATGCATTATAATAAGAGTACAGAGCGGAACAACAATATTTAAATCAGCTGTTCAGCAGTTCAAATAGCAGGAAATGTAACAGTGAAAATAGTTTGGTTCAAACCCATTAAATACATTCAGGTTCTTATAAATAACATCTAAACACTTTACAGTACATCCTTCTTTACAGTGTCCAAACTTCTTTCTCCTCCTCCAAAGTTTTGGTTGAAGTTTGTGGTGAAATCTCGGTCTCACCCTCCTGCTCTTGAGCACTTTCAGTGATTGCCTGGCCAAGGTAGTCGAGGAGGATTAGTGTTAAGTGTAAGGCCTCCTGGTACAGTCAGGTTGTTCTTTGTTCTGGATGAGCAGCGGGCAGGTAGAATCGGCTGTAAGCACCGTGTGTTTCAGTTGCAGGGATACAGATAAAGGTTCACTTGAGGTCGGGTTAATCTGAGAGGGGTTTGGCCCCGTTGACCATCGAGTCATCCAAGTCTGAACTGGTCAGTCGTTTGTGAGGAGCTGCAGCAGAGGAAGGGAGGAAAGAAGAAGAATAACCATACATGTGTTTTGACCACCATAACTCTTGGACACAAAGCCATAGATAATACGCCGCTCTCATACTGTGCCAAATATCTGTAAGCAGCTTAGGAAAGAGCTACAAGTGATTCTGGCAATGAGCCATTGGCAATGATACAGACATACACACCAGAGCATTGATGGAGTTTGAGGTCTGGGTGCCATGTTGAAATAATGAATGGAAAAGTGAAATTCATCAGGTATAGTCACAACTTGATGCGGAATTGAGAAACAAATCAGTTACAGCATCTCTTTTCCTAAGCACACCCACTTTGACTGAACATTAAGACATTAAGACTAAGCAGACTTAAGATGGAAGTATGATAAAAATGTTATTAAAAGACAATTCATAATCATTATAGTCTTGCAAAATAACCACCATCGTGCAGATCTGTGATGTTGCAGCAGAAACATTTGAAAAGACTGGTACACATTTTTAAATTATCCATCGTTGCAGAGATGCAGAGGGGAAAAAAAACAAAAACAAAAAAAAAAACATTACTACCATCAAAGCGGCCGACAGATAAGCTGTCAAAGCTCGGGTTTTGTAGCTCTAGTATATAAATACTCACACAGTGTGTCAGATCTCAATGGGCTGCTAAGAAATGTGCTGGGGCCTTTGATGGAGGAAGAAAGAGCAGCCAGTTTCAGGCTCCTGGATGTGGCGTCCAGCTTCTCATCCTGGAAGACAGGAGGGCACAGTGAGCAGCGCTGTGGGGCCGTACATGCCACCACCAAATGTGTGAAAAAGGGGAAATAAAATGCGGTTATTCTTAGATCTTTAGCAGTAGTGGGCATAGCCTGAGGGCAGTGCCAGTGTACACCCAAATCAAAACAAGTTTGGCTATTGTGGGATGACTCAGATTCTGCATGTACAGACTCAAAGTCAAAGTGAAACAAAAGTTATTGGATGGATTTTGTCCCACAGGATGAAGTCTAATGACTGTATGGCACCAAACTAAAAGTGTATTCAATTAACTATTTCAACATCTACGAGATGAACTGACAGAAAATTTTGTACATTCATGATTCGCAGACTATGTCTCGTGATGACTTTGGTGATCCTCTAGTGTGAGTTTTCCTCTAACGCCATCATAAAAATAACATTTGTAGCTTTAAGTAAAAAAAAGTCTCAACTATTGGATGGAAATGAAATTTGTTACAGACATTCATGTCCTCTTTAGGACATGAACTAACTCTTCATCCAGCACCATCATCACTGGAACGTTGGGATGCTCTAATCTCGGCTATATGCTACATACAGATGGGGTGCTTTGGATAGTACCCCATCAGTGTGGGTGGATACAAACGGATTGTGTTCTTGATACATCTGCACCTCATCTGTTGATCACAGCGGGTTTGCTGTTTTAGTGAGTGAAGTAAAAGAAGTTTAAAAAAAATACTGATGTTAGTTGGGATACAGGGTTTGTGCAGGATGTCGTGTGTCGCACGATCAGTCTGCATTGTTTTCACGTCACCTTTTAGTATCATCCAAGCTCACTTGGAACCTCGACCGAGCCGATACAAAAAGTACCAGGTATCCATAATTGAAAACCAAAAAAGAGGCAGTAGTCATGATGGAAATGTGGTTTAAGATGGTGAATGTTAAGCATGTTGCTGCTGCTGTGTCTAAGTTCAACCCAGCCAGGGACAAAAGCCGCTGGCTGCCCGGCTTTGGTGACCTGGTGTTGCTTCTTGGGATTAAAATGAATTCAGTCATGCTGACGTTGAAACATCATTTAACTGACTCCCAAAAAAGACAGAGAGAGGACAAAGAGAAACAGAGTGCTGGTGTGGGTGGTTGAGAGTGGGAGAGTGCATATGGACAGTAGCACTGGTAATTGCCATCTTCAGTTGCCTGATGGCATTCAACTCATGACATTCAACAAATTACAGAGATCCAAATTAGGGGACCAAAAATTGATCAGGTACGCTACAAAATAAAATTTAGGACGGTTACGGGATGGAAGGTAGACCCAGCCTAAAAATAAAACACAACAGCGACACTGCTGTCAGGCGCACCACTTTTAGATGTCCATGTGAGTGTGTGTCTGTCGTGGCTGTCAAGCTGTTAGAAGGCGGTGGTGGGATTTTGCACTTTCTGGTGTCACTAGTGCCCAAACCACAAAACGTACCGTGGAAGAAACAGAGACAATATATCTCAGAGTGAGGGATGTCAGAAGTGTGAATTACTTTAAGGTTACATAACCTGCTCACATCGGAGTATGGCAGACACATGGCCTTCACGCAGACACACTCAGTGTTTCCAAAAATGTTTAGATGTTACAAAAAAAACCCTGATTTTACAAATCGCTGAATAAAAAAAAACAATATGTAACAAATGTTTTACTCTAATAAAATGCAAGCTAAATCATGATTTAATAATTTAGATGGCAGACTATTTAATTTATGCCACGTATTACTTTTAATCGTTGAAATGATTTTATTGTAGAAAAACAGACTATTTATAATTGGGATTGCTGACCTTTTCCTGGTGGTGGAAAAAGACGTTTAGTTAGAGCCCTGAAACTAAATGAACCAGCACGAGTGAGAGATGGAACTAATTGAATTAAAATCCATCCAATAACAGCTCTGATAGATTAAATCTGTCTCTTGGTCTTCAGACCAGAGATTCTCTTTAACCATTTTCCTAACACGACTAGTTCACAGTGCAACCAAAAGTGTGATCAGCTCTGTATGCATCTTACAATAACACACTTTACAGAGCACACTGACTACACTAAACTTCAAAGCGCCGTGAAGTGAGAGTTGTAGGCAGATCTGGCTGTTTGGACATCCCAAGTGCTCGACAAAATGATCAAATATTCTGTTTGGGTGTGAGTGATTTGAGACCCTCTGTGGACTGTGGAAGTCACCCGTGTATAATAAAAGCTTCTTTTACAGACATTTATTTGCCTGTAAACACGCAGGCAAAAGCCTGAACAGATATCTCTTAATATTTTGTGATTCTGTTGCAAGGCCCGACAAGTCACAGCTGTCTATTTAAGTTTGACTTGTATCACAGATTTATTTCATCCTGTGTGTATAGATCATCCGCATTACAGACGTCCTGTCTGAAAAGAGCTTTAGAAGTTGGTGTTCCAAGCAAAGAGACACTAATACATTTAGTGCAGACGCTGTTTGTTGTTATTGGCATTGCTGCCTCTGATCAAGATGGAAGTCTTGTAAGGACATTCCATCCATCCATTTTCCTTAAACAAACCTCGAGTGGGCAGCAGCTATTAAACTAATGCAAACGCCACTTATCGCTCAACATGGGAGTCATTTGGCAAACCAGCGGGGTAATCTGGCAAATTAAAACCATTTACAAAGTGAGGGTATGGCTGTTTAGGGGCGGTTGCAAACTGCTGATGACAATCAGACGTCAACAATGATGTCTTGATGGGTCCCTTGATGCCTTTATAGCTAGAAGATGACTGTGGAAATGAACAGTGACTGCTCAAAGTCAGGTTTTGTTTGAGTGTACGTTTGTGCCATTGCTCAAACTCATCCCACTCTGTCCATCCATGATGCATTACCAGCATGAGAAATTATTCATTTATTCATACAAGTTGCAAATTAGGTGCAGTGCACACATAGGCACCGGTGTGGGCGAGCTAGCCCCATAAATGACTCTCAAAGTCAGGCTATCCTTATCCAAACCGCTGCTGTTTGAACAACGCAGCACAATTAGTGACCGAAATAGAACAGGTGTGGGTTGTTTGGGAGTACGAGCTCTTGTAAGGCATTATAAAGCTCTTTTTTATAGTGTACAGGATTGCATCTGTCTGTGTGACTGTGTCGTACTCTGTACTCTTGGATTCTGCGCCTGGACTCGTCCAGCTGGTGCTGCAGGTCCCAGACGATCTCTTTGTATTTGGTGTAGCGCTGCTCTACCATCTCCCTCTGCCGTTGTGAGTCCTGAAGGCACAAAATGGAGGCAGTGTCATCAGAACCAACCACACTAAATGGAGCTAAAAGGACAAAAGGCTCAGCCTGACAGAGTAGAAGAACAAGAGTGAAATGAATACACAACATTGATTAACTTGATAAATGTGACAATAATAAACTGATACAAGACTATTCCCTTTGTGGTTTTTCTGCAGGGTTATTATTTGATGTGTATTATTGTTTTACTGCACCTGTGGTTGGATGTTAACCTCTGTATCTAATGACAACAATTAAAACTTGTAATGAGTTTGTGAACCCACCTCTAAATCTTTGAAGTTCTCCATGAGACACTGTTTCTCTGGAATCGCCTCCAGGTGGTCCAGGGCTACTCTTGTGTTCTGGAAAAACCGCACACACAAAATGAGTTTATTTACATAGCAATATTAGTTTCTTGGTTTGTCTGACATTCATATTTAGCCATTTAACTCCAGACATTTAAATGTGTAACAAGTACAAACATGACTGTAAGATTAAGATTTAACTGAGAAATCAATAAGGTATCTGTGATTGCACTAAAATAAATGACTGTAGCTCACAGTTTAGTGTAAGTATTGTCTATAAATGTCTTCTGCTTATAATTTAAAAAAGAAAAAACAAGTAAGGAGGGACAAAGGGACAAGCATAAAGGACTACAATGCAACAACTAAACAGTAAATGGAGAATTGTCCACTGGTAAACACTGTGGCTACGTCCCAATTCCCTTAATTGCCTCCCCTTCTCCTCATGTGTCTTTTCCTCGTTTTTCAGCTCTTCTCATTTAAGAGCGAGGAAAAGATAAAAGAAAGAGAAGCGAGGATGGAATAATCGATGAAACACACATTTAGTGAAATTAGATGTTGGTTCCAGTCAAGGGTCACCTGAAGTGATGATTACTGATGATGGCTGCACAGCTGGATCAGCTGTCCGTGGGCTTTAACTGCTACTGTTGCCTTTGTGTGCGCAGAGATAATAAGGGTACATAGCTGATGCTGTTAGGACTGTTATGTATTATTTATGTTATCCCACATGACAAAACAGAATGTGAAATATTAGACTCTGCGGATATATTGTGTCCCTTTTGTATGATAAGCAATCACACATGCACAACAAACCTATATTTAGACCGTGTACAGATCAGCAAATATATTACTTTACTAGCTCAGACACTCTTTCCACAATGGTGGAGGTCATTACAGCAGGTTGCATGATTACTGTAAAAATATATTTCAATGGTTCAAATATGCTGTTTTACAAGGAAGGAAACATGTTTATTGTTTTCCTGTGAAACACTGAATGTTTGTGTATGACCACTTTAAATACAACACTGTGTGTTATGCTGTTCCTAGTGCTGAAGCTTCGCCAGCAGGAGCAGTGTTAGCATTTATTGATGAAGTGTATATTGATTTTTAGTTGGGTGTTTCACTTTTATTTTTCCTTTAACATACAACTCATCTAACAACATCTGTGGGCAGTATAGGTGTTTGTTTTCTGCTTCCAATCGATATTCCTGTATCGGTATTTCTGATGGATTCTATTATTTTTCCATCTGCTGTAGTATCAAATGAATGCTGTTCTCAAGCCTACGTGGTAAGACATGATGGCATACTGCTTGCTCAATTCAAAAGCTAATTGAGGACTTTTGTTGTACCACCCTCTGTAATCATCGATTCAGTAACTACTCTAGCCACGTTCTATTCATCCCGCCACTGTATGTTTGAATAGCCAATTAGCATGGAACATTTAAGCTTGAAAAGAGCTGGTTCTTACAAAGCATCACGCTGACTGCTACACTGAATGGCACACTGCCATACTAGTGAGACTTCTGGTTGATCCCCAACGCCCGGGTTGAGAGGAGGACGCGTCGATAGATCCTGCCGCTGTGTTGTAGTGATGAGCAGAAATTGTTTGACTTGAAGTCCGGGGTATTTTCTCTTCTTTCTCACGACAGCTAATTGAAGGTTGAAGTGTCCAAGTGCGGCGCATAATTGTGATGGATAGACGGCGTGCGTTAGACAGCTTCATCTATTTTTTTTCCCCTCATGAGAGTAAAAAGTGCTTTGGTCAATATAACCTTTCAGTAGGGCTAAGTAATTTTGTATTGACATCTGATAGCTGATTAAGGACTTTAGTGGTGAACAGTGTGGATGGTGAGGTCAGTACTGTATTGTCACCTCAACATGACTTTTCTAAACCTGAATATACATATTCTTCAAATATATTCATTACTTTGATTAAAGAAAACAACCCTTACCATCTCCAGATCCAATACACGGTCCTGCAAAGACACACAAACAATATTATATAATAAAATAAATAATATTAATGTGTGTGTGTAAGAGTAATAAAAGAGATGCGAGTAATACTGTAATAAAAAGTAAAACCCCACATCAAATCAAGGTTTAAACTAACAAAACAAGCCCAGAGGGTCCAGGTAACTGCCCAAAATGGTAGATGAGCAGAGAGGAACCCAGTGTGTGTGGGAGAATAGTGACAGAGGAGAGGAATAGAGTGTTCCAACAAATAGGTAACAAGGGAGGGAAATGCAGGGGGCTACAGAGAATCGGTAGCACACAACAGGCTTCTTAACACACACACACACACACACACACACACACACACACAGACACACACACATAGACACACACACAGACACACACACAGACACACACACAGACACACACACACAGACACACACACACACACACACACACACAGCTCTTGCTGCTCATCCAGCTCCTGACTGATGTTCCCTCTCTAACGATGCATAAGTGATGCTATGCCTCTTATCTGCCACTCAAACGCACACCTGCTCTCCCTCCCAACCGTCTGCCTCCCCCTCTGCCTGTAACGTGTTGATGGTTTGTAACAAGGGTACTTTCTTTTTCCTCAGCCCACCACCCCCTAACTTCTTACTCGCCTACGTCCCTCAGTCTATCCATCTTTTCTCTCTACATCTCTCTCTTCTCATCCTTCATAATTAAAAGCTCGGCTGTGTCTGAGAGGGCTGATTAATTGCACACGAGCTGTGGCAGGTGCCACAGATGGGACCCCGGTATCCAACACAAACACGTGCGTGTTTTGAAAAAGAACAAATGCTTAGCAGACATTTTTGTGTGCGGGGGAGCATGTGTTTCGCTGTTTAAAAGCGAGCAAAGGGCCGGTGAGGTGCTGGGGGCCAGTCCAATCCAGACTAGGTGAGTTGGTGGCCTGCCAAGTGTAGATGCTGTGGCAATGAAAGACAGAAACAAGGCCTCTGGTGGCTTTTAAACTCCAAGGCCTCGTGTCTGCAGTAATTAGCTACCTGTCCAAGCAAGGCTACAAGGAGTCTGTCAGGCCCATGGCTGTGTACTAATGTCTGTAGCACTGCATCACAGATCTCAGATGACTAAAGCCCAGCAGTTACTCAAAGCAAAAGCAACAGATACACAAAACAGGAAGAGAATTTGGGGGCAATGTGGTGTATAAACAAAAAAATAGTACCAGCTGTCTCTTTTTGGCAATGTGGTTGAAATTAGGCCAGCTGGATATTAAAAATCTACTATTCATGGTGCAGAGTAATAGTCACACATGAACAGACCAAGAGACAAGGATTAATAAAGACGTATGATGCTAACCTGAAGGCTCCTCATTTCTTCCTCCTTCCTTCGACTCCTCTCCAGCAGCTCTGAAAGAAATGTTGCAGTCGATGAGATGAGTTGAGATTGCACTACAGACTAGGAGTATTGGCAAATCAGTGAAGGCATGTTGACTTTATTCTCCATCTACAGCTGGTACGGTTGACTTTATTTGTATGAATTCATATTTTGCAATGCATTTCAGATGGATTTCTTTTAGAACACTGGAAATAAAAATGTAATTTGGTACCAGCTACTTGGAAAATAGTTTAAAGTTTAAAGGAAGCTCTCAAAGAACCCTGACTTAACAAAGACACACATGAACATTTGATATTAGTTAAATCTAACCAAAAACTTAACAAATATATGTACTAAATAAGTAGTAGTCTGGGTAGTTGGTGGAGCTGTGGCAGCAAACAATGTTGCCACAAAAGTCAAATCAGTAATAAAAGTGAGAAAAGACTATAAGAGGTTATCATGGGTATGCTAAACCTGTTGAATATGTAATATAACTGGAATAGTCATGTCCAAAGTGAGTGTTCTGCCAGAACTAATGTTAGGCTGCTCTTTTGCACGTTCAGTTGACCTGCTGTGGTCCATTAATACAGTAAGCTACCAATTTACTGGGAGTGTACCAATTACACGTCTCTATTTTACCAAGAATTGACGATTATTTTGTGGAAACTATGAATTTGTGGAATTATGAATTTATGGAACCATAAACTAAAGAGTAACCTTAAGCCATTTATGTGTATGGGATCAGGACTTATATTTAAAAGGACATAATGCAGAAAAAGATTCTTTAATAATGATAATAATAATTTAACCCAAATTTTATTCTTTTCTTATGTACAATTATTCACAATGATTAGATTCCTGAATTAGATTTGTTCAGAACCACCAATTTCTTTATTTATATAGTATGTATATACTTATGAAGGATACTGACTGATATATTATACATATGTTGTTATGTCATCTGTCCCAAAAATCCAGTATTGGTCAGGCTCTATATAACACCCACATCCGACAATGATCAGTTTTAACTGATGAGGCATTGAAAGGTAGAAACACTGAACCTCCCAGCATATCAGAAAGGAAAAAAACAGTGTTTTCATCATGTGGTGAATGTTCCTAACTCCATTATGTTACACTGTTTCAAACACAGTTTGCTGCTAGTAGATCATTTTTACCCAAACAGGTGGGGGAAAGACAAACTCTGCTTCTGTTTGTTGTTGATTGCAACGCCAAATTATTTTTAATTACAATCACTGCTCGTTTGTTTAATGAGGTGTTCATTTAGAGGAATGGCTGATTCCATTTAGCAATAGAATTTTATTAAGCAAATGCCACAATACTTAAAGTTTACTCTGCTTGGAATTATGTCGAGCAAATTTGGTTTGTTTAAATACATTTATTGTTATTAAACATTAGGAAATCTAAACATAAAGTGTTTTTTCAATAACTAGTATTTATTCTTCCAAGTTTAGGGTTGACATTAGATAAGTTGTTTTTTGTTTATTTATATTGTTTTTTTTAAACTGTGTCACCGTTATTGGCTTCAACAAGAACTGAGAATCAGAAACAATGTGAGAAGCTCTCGACTGACACAGTAACATACTGATGTTACGTTATGACGGTGGTTCGATTCCCAGCTCCCGGTCAGTGTGAGGGCTTTAGATAGAAAGTGCTGTATCGCTCCTTATGTGCAGCTGGCACCTTGCATGACAAACTCTGCCTTCAGTGTATGAATGTGTGTTTGAATGGGTGAATGTGACAAATGTTGTACAAAGGGCTTTGAGTGATCAGTAAGGCACAATATGAATACAAGTCCACTTCTGAAAGCATACAACCTTGCAGTGTATAAAAATACTGTATGCCTGCAAATTTATTACTGGGGTTCCTTCATTTCTTCCATTGGACCCATTTCTCATAGGGTGTTCCAAGTTCAATATCCAATTAGCTGGGGATGACTGAATCTCGACCTCGTGGAGCACGTGTGCATGTAAACACACATACATCTGACTAGACTGGCCAACACAGTTGACTTAAATGCTTACCCAAACACTATTTCTGGCTATTGGTGTTTCTGACTCACACCCAACTACTGTTATACATGCTGTGAAGACTTGTTCTAAAAGGGGAAGGCCAATAGAGAGAAGTGTGCAAGTGATTAAATCTCTGAAGTAAAGTACACAGACTGCAACTGCAATCTGACACTAATAAATTCACTCAGAGACAATTACTGTATATCACACAGTACATCTGCAGAGTGTTGGCATTAATAGTTAATCTGCTGGGAGAAGCAGTTGTTATAAGGAAAATACTGTAAATCTCATAAGAACGCAATTTCCAGACAGATAATAATAATATTATCAGAGAATATTAAATGGCAGACAAAAAGACGAGACTTGTGACGGAGACAGGTGAAATTAAATATAATTAGTATTTACCACAGTGTGGTAGAGTGTGTTGCTGCAAATGCGTCACGTCGTGGGCAGACATCATAATGTACGTATTTATGCATGGTGGGGATTTGTATGTCTTGTCTTGCTCGGCAATAATCACAACAAGCAAGCGACTGTGCAACAACATTACTGAGAAGCCATATTCAAAGCACAGTTGATAAAATCTTAATTTGCACGCCTTCGATTCAAATAAGCAGATCCTGTAGCTGTTGTGACACGCAGATTAGTCTTTGGTATAATTACTGAAGAGATCGTATCAGTGCTTCTGGCTGCAGTGCAGTGAAGGCCGACAAGGCTACTTCTGTTAAATGGCTGACTGGGTCTAAAGAGAGAGTGAGCGGTGTTTCCACAGAGGGTCTGGAGATGAGGCTGGATCATCAGATGGCTTATCTGAATGCTGCAATGCTACTGTTAAAGCCAAAAAACAGAGTGAAATTACAGTAGATAGTTTCTGTGTACAGGTCTTGCTTCTCCTCTGTACATTTCTACCTATCCTTCTCTTTACGGCCTCACTGGGTCTTTTAACTCTCTTTCTCTCTGTTAATGAAACACAAATTAGGCCCATTTCCCTGCATTGTTCAGATTATGCACTAAAAACAAGTTGCTCTTCCTCTGGCAGTTACAGCTCATTAGGGGAGAAATTCAGTCAAGAATGGGACTTGGAAAGGGGAAAAAACAAGTCCATTCCCCATAGAAGTCTTAAAGTTCACACACATTAAGATGCTCTCTCAAACATTTGCAGTCATCAACAGATGGGCCTGTGTGCACAGACTAAACAGGAACGCATCAAATACACAGGCACAGCCAGCCATTTTAACAAGCATCCATTCTAAACACGACACACAAGAACCACTTGGTGAATAAACACTCAGTATATGCAGATATGGCATTACTTACTGCTTTTACTGGGTGATTAAATATAAATGAGAAAGGACGAAAACAGGAAGTCAGTGTCTGACTAGCCTGCATCAATCAAAAGGACTATTGGTCCAACAGTTAAGGACTAACTATATTTTCATTAAGAGCTTGCGGAGGTAAATATTCATGGCGTTTCACTGTCGGAAATTCAACAGACATGGACAACCGAAGGCTTTCAAGTCCAACACATTATGCTTTTTTTAAATCAAGTATTAGCTGCCTAATAAAGAACACACAGCCCAATTAGTCACACGTGATGCTGTGTGACATGTTATATTGAGTGCGTATATGACTCACTGGCATGCTTTGATGGTGTAAGTATCACTACTTAAGTGAAAGGAAAACCCACAAAAAGCTCTGCCTGTGTTTTCCCTTGATTCCTAAGTGTGAGTGAAATCAACATGACAGTATTTTTCTAATTAAAATTAAACAGTGTTGGGTGTACCTCTCTTTTCAGTGCTGAGGGAGTGCAGCAGCTTCTCCTGTTGGTCCAGGCGCTGCAGGAGAGCAGTCTGCTCTGAGTCCCGGCTCTGCCTGAGCCCCTTAAGCTGATCCCTGGTCTGTTGATGCTGCTTCCTTAGGCGCTGTTCTCTGGTGCTGCAGTCACGCACCTCCTCACAAAGCCAGCGTAGCTTGGTCTGGTTGGTTAAATATATACACAATTAAAGCATGATTGTTTTCGGTAAGATTAAGATGGGTTTTTTGTCTCTTATAGTGCAAACTGAAGGGGGTAGTAGGGGGTCATTTTACTGTAATTTTACTAATTCCCAGCAGGTCTTTAAAGGCCTTATCTTGATACCCTGCATTTCAGACCGTTACCATTTATATAATCACACATACAGCACTGCTAGAAGTCTGCACACTAATTAATGCAAAGGACATCACATAGGAACTTAATTAAGTTACCGAAAGTGTCTGTAAAAGAAAATCACAGGGGAATCATGTTTTCCCCCGGAAAGCCGAATCCTTTCAGAAAGAAATGACATCTTATTAATTTCTCTATTGTATAAAAGGCTTTTTACTCCAGCACTGCCCAAGCTGTTTACAATTCTCTTGAATCTCTCTGAACACAAAATATAGGCATTATTATGTTGTCATTTGCAGAATCGTTTCAGAAAGGAGCACAGCCAAAATGAGCATGATTAAAGCTCAGAGAAATCACAGTGGCCCAGTCAGAGTGTGGAGCGCACTGTCAATGCAATAGGTAATGGAAATAAATGTACGCTTCATTCGAAGGGTTGTTACAGGCATGCAAAATGATTGGTTAAACGAGAATTTTAACTGCGCTTTATAAGCCTGTAAATCATTCCTAGATCTCACTGAAATAAACTGCTAACAAGGGAGCTAATTATCTTTTGTGTTCTCTAGTGGTTTGTTCTTGTAAATGCACACTTCTCTGAAAGTGTTCTAACAGGGGATATACATTATAGTGATAAACACTATGAATTGTGCAAACACATTTTAACACAGTATCATGCATCACCGCCACAGCCATAATTACATGTTTCTTTTATACTGCACACCATTGCAATATTAAACAGGAACGGATTTTGGAAAGAAGCCAGGAGGCAAGTATTAAATAATAAAGACTAAAGAAAAAGGTAACAGCAAGAAGTCAACGCATGAAATAAAAACTGCATCTTAGAATTTTATCACTTAAATGAACCTCACAAAAGCAGAACATCGTGTTGCACCATGATGCTGGCTTAGAGGAATACAGGAACAAGTAAAATAATGTACTATTGTCCTTGACCTTATGATTATTATGGAAACACATTCTGTCACAAATCCCTGAACTTCACAGTTTCATTATGATCGCTGCTGACTCTCACCACACATCAGTGCTCAGCTGTGAAAAGTGGTTTCTCCAACAATAAATCATATTTTCGGAGAGGTTATACTACGGCAAATGTTGGTTTTAAATGTGCAAAAGTACAACATGTGTTTGGTGCAATACTTTTACATTTCCAGGGACCAAATCATTCATTATATATATATATACACACCACCATATAAGCATGACGTTCATGGTTCATGGTTCATGGTTCATGGTGACTGTCACATGCTTTTTATCTCAATTATGTAAATGATTAGTTTGAAAAATTCCTTCTAAGAAAAGCATCACTACTGCGTGTAATCATCATACCTTTGTCTCAGCTAGCCAACGATGGGGGTCTTTCACTAATCCGGGTTTCTGGGAGATTGCCTGTTAAAAGAAAAACAGAGGTTATTGCAATACATGAGCTGTGCTGCATTTGTTTGCACGCATTAATAAAAAGAGTGCAAAGAGATCTTATAGTGGCGATTTCACGGACAAAAATAAATGAGACACAGTGTAGGGAAAATAAAAAAAACATGATTTAAAGTGTGGATGGACAAACAACAGGATAAAAATCAGAAGAACAGCCTCCTGTCAAACCCTTCTGCCAACTTAAATTGGCGTTCGTGTGTGTTAAACAGCCTATGACACTACACACGCACTGGTGTATGCACACACACCTACACACAAACGTTGTATGCGTGTCATAAAAATGAGCTCAGGGAGTATGTACCATCCTTTCCAGACAAGCTTGTCAGCATCAGCAATACAAACTGACTGTCTTCCAACTCTTAATGACTGCTGACACACAGAGACACACACAGATACAGAGAACACACTCTAAAGACAAAAGGGCACTCAGATAGACTGAAACACAGTCACATAACTTGATGGCACTCAGTTGAGGGCACACCTCCGCCAACACAACACAACTTTTGAAATATAATAATAAGTTTTCACCAAAGGTTAATAATCCTGTCTATGCTTCATTATCCGCTTGTTTCACACGAGGAAATAAGCACACGTGCACGCCAGTACCTGAAATGGAACATTAGATATGCCCGTTATAATTCTAGACACTTTTAATTACTTTAGTTTATTCTGTAACGTGATGCAGCCAATCAGGTTTCTGTCAGTACAGATGCCATTAAGGTTGCACTTTACCTTTTGCACTGCACCAAGTTTTGCAAAAACTTGAGCAGTCTTTTTTTATTGCCTGTTTATATATATATATAAATAAATAAAATAGTGTACATACAGACAGGAAACATGGAGAAATAAGGGTGAGTGACATTCAACAAAAGACCACTGAGCCTCCGGGACAGCCAAAAGTGTCGGATTTATCCAATACAGGAAAAAAAAAAAAAGCCTGTCCATGCATGCCCCTCTGCTCTCTCTGCTTCAGCCAGTAATGGAGGGTTTGTCTCCATACACAAAATGTTTAGTCACATGTATTTTGGACAACAGAATAGTTTGCTTTTTTTGGACAAATCAGGAATAGCAGTGCATTGTATTGAAAACTTGGAATTAATGACTTCTGACTCTGCAATTTTCACATTTTGCAAAGTCATCAGGTGAGCCAGAATGGACCTTTTGGCAGGCCTGCAGGCTGTATATTTGATAACCCTGTGCTAGAGGAAAAGTCAAGGGATCTTCTAAGTCATTATAATTCATCATCTGGGACCTCTGAAAACTTTGAATCTATATACCAAGTTTCATTGCAATATATCAGATATTTGAGAGATATTTCAGGCTGAACGGAACAAACTGGATAAACTGACATTGCCATCCCTTAAAGGCACATTGATAACGTGGCTGAAAATGCTTTAGTGTTAACATGCATCTGTTGAAAGTCAGATGTTCCTGTGGAACAGTGAGATAAATAATTGATACTTTGCCCCAAAGCCAACCCTTCCAATGGGTTTTGTGCAAATCCTGCCACATGTAAGGCAAGAACAGACAGCCCAAAAAGAATAACTACCATGCTGCTACATAGTTGGAAAAAAAGAAAAAAAAGAAAAGTAAACAAAAAACTAGTCGTTTTTTCAAGTACACCCTTGTAGCAAGGAGTTTAAGCATGATCAACAGACATAGAATGCAGGTGGCAGGACTTTTTGGACCCTTTCTGTCCTGTGCCTTGGCAAACAACATCATCACTGCACTGAACTTTTTCAAGCTGTCACTCAAAACCAGATCCAAGCAAAACGAATTTCCCAAGTTGTTGCCACGGCAGCTCAAAGCACGGCAATGGAGTACAGAGGTCCCCGTTTCAGGGAGCGTACAACCGCACGGCAGAGTGTGTGACTGCGTGGGAGGATAAAACATGCCTTTCGCACTCTTTACTCTTCCCCGAACCATCAAAGGCAGCTCTGCACAGTGGCAGACAAAAAGGAGGTGAAACTGTTGAAAAACTGAACAAGTAGGCTGGGAGTTGAAAGTGCTATCTGTGAGGTTGAAGCGAAAGAAATGCCACTATTTTCTCAGCAGCACAGCTGTGGAATCCAAGTGTCTGCCACTGCTAATTTAAATGTGTGACTGCGTGGTTTATATGTCTCTTTCAGAATACGAGTAAATCTGTGAGTGCTTGTCTTTGGTTGCATTTTGTTTGAGAAAACGGTAAAGATGGTAGAGTTTGGAGAGAAGCAAAAGGTGGAGATGCAGAGACTAAAAGCAACTCAAAGGAACAAAGTGAGATGTTTTGATATGTTTTTTTAAGAGAAATTACCACTCTTCTCTTCATTAAACTATTTAAAGCGGAGAAGACAGGAAAGATTGAGGAGAAAGAACAAAACTGGCAAAGGTTCCAGGCTAGATTCAAACACTGTGGTTATAAAGCTGAGCCCAAAAGAAGAAGGTGTGGACAGGAAGTAGGTCACAAGTGAGTGAAGACAGAGAGGGACATGGAAGCATCCCAAGAGGACGGGTCCCACTGGGTTTAGCATTTAAAGCAAGAAAAACAATCCCCTGTTAAACAAACATTGACATTAAAGTGCAGGTTCGAGACTACATAGAAATGTGTACATTAACTTGTTGGTTCTTAACGTTTGGTTGCTATGGAAGCATTTAAAATCTTCCCAGCCAACTCATTTATCAACTTCCAACATACAGTAAACTTCCAATCTACCGTATGACAGCACATTACCCCAATTCAGTTTTCATCAACTTTCAGTGCAGCGTTACGCTGTTGTACAAATTCAAGCATTACAGCATTTAAAGAAGGAAAAAAAAGCCACGAGGTAACTGAAACTTAATACAGCCCTTAACTGTTAATGATTCCCCTCATTAGGCCAATCACTAGCAAGTTTGACTTCTTTTCAACATGACAGATTACAGATGAGGCGAGTCTTTGGCTGGCATGTCTGCCTGCAGCACTGTTGGACCAGATTGGGAAATCTATATGAGCAGATAAGAGCTGGCTGGGTTCATTAGCCTGGAGCAGCAGAGGAAAACTAGCTTCAAGCATATGTGTGTGTGTGTGTGTGTGTGTGTGTGTGTGTGTGTGTGAGAAATATTAGCGCTCGTCAGTGGTACTGTAGACACTTTATACTACATAACAGGCTTTAATGTACAGTATACAATTTAACATTCACCAGACTAGTTGTATTGTATGTATTTACTGTACACTGTGTTCTTTCACAGGTATTTAAATTGTACAGATGGCAATACTTGGATGGAAATTCTACGACATTATACTTTGCTTGAACAAATCTGCAATAGTTGAAAAGGTGAATTCAATAACAACTCTAACAGAAAAGTTTGTTTTAATTGGCTTCTTTGTCCAATTGCTAAGCCACTAATGAGTACAGGAGCCAAACCACATACAAACAAGGAGCAAAACTGGATTCTGGTACCATTACAGGAATGAATATTAGTCCTGTGGAAAGCAGTTTTCAGCACTGTAATATCTGTAAGTAAACAGATATCATCAGGTACCACAGCAAATTTGTACTACTTATCATTCAAATACACACTGTAGTAGCCTGTTTGTACACACAGGGACAATCATAAATATCAGATTTCTTCAGCAGTTTCATTATTAGATTAAATAATTTCGTAGTCAATACGAGCCTCTAGTCTTAGCCTTCATCACAGCATTCGGTGCAGTACGAATGAAAGATAAGTAGGCCAGGATGAGGGTGCCTGCATGCATCTGATTCAGAGCTGCAAAGATAAGTTGACTGACAGGAAATGAATCTAGTTTGATAATCGATTAATCCTTCAGGTCACTCTTCATGCAGAAGCATCAAAGTTTGATAGTTGCAGGTTCTCAAATAGGGGAATGTGCTGCTTCTCCTCGTCTTACATTATGCCAAGACGATTGACTGATTTATTGTCGTCACTGTGGGTTCTAGGTAATATCTAGGTAATCTTGGCAATTATGATGGAAAGTTTTCATTTCTCACTTCTGATTTAGTTTACTGACCATATAATTAAGCACTTAATGAAAAAATGTGCAGGAGTTGGCCCACCATCAGAGCAGTAAGTCAATATTGGACCAATATTGGACCATTCCAATGGGATGCTCATGTTGCTCTGTGTCTGCTGGATGTGCAAACATGCAATTGTTTGCCAATATCTTCATTAACAAGCCAGTTGTATATGAGCGTTGTGTTTCTGTGAGTGTGTTTTAAAGCCTCTCTGCCCTGTAGTTGCTGAATGCAACTTTAAACACACACAACAGCAACAAAAACAAAACAACATTAAAAATAATGTTACCTGCAGTTTGTCTTCACCGTTCCTAGCCAGGCTGCAACAAGCTGCGTCTAGTTCCTCACCTAAGGAGGTAAGGACTGCCTCTTGCTCTGCTTCCATCCGTAACACCTTCTCCTCCAGCTTAACAAGCTCCGACTCTGAAGCATGTCTCCGCTCAGCTGATCTGACCTGTGTAGGATGAAAGAGAACAGAGTGGGATATTGTGGATGCAAATATTCAGTTATGTCATTTGAATCTTATAAGACAGTGCACTCCTTACAGAAGAGTTTCACAGGTAGTAGATAGATCCAGGTCTGCTTATTACAAGATCAATTGCAGTAGTTGGTAAAGATTACTCGATAATACATACAGAGAAAGATGGAAAGACAAACGTGGGAATCAGGGAGCCATTCAGTTTCCTCGCAAACAGATGAACAGACTTAGTTATGTTTCATTCTCTGACCTGCGCTGTCAATACCTTCAGAAAGCAGTCAATCAATATGTCTGAAACACAGAACCAACTGATCAGTACTGCCCAGGCATGGTGGATCATTATCCTGTCCTCAGCATAATAAACCACCCATGTTACATTAATAAGAGCCCTTTTTCTCCATTCACCTGATTTCAAATCAATACATGGATCCCCCCAAAGAGTCCCATGCACATTATTAGAGGTCAGAGAGGTGAATTATGGACTCTTTTTATGGATACTTTGTCTGCTCTTGTGGAACACCTAAGGTCGTATTGATATTGAAGCCCCTTTAAAAATACTGCTGATTTGGCACTAATTAACCTTTCAAACCATTCTTAGGTTTGTACGATCACGTGACTTTACCGGATATCACAGATCTTGAAGGAATCTAGTAAAGCAATGTCCTTGTAGGTTAACATGTATATTTATTTGTTGCTTCCTGTTGCAGCCAGATCGAGCAGAGATTGTGTTCTGATGATTTGTTCAACTGATTACCAAAAGACAAAAATATGTTTCTAACTGCTGTGTGAATAGCCAAATGTCTTGTTTTCTCCTCATGTGCTATATAAAAGGTTAAAATAAGTAAAATAAGTGTGCTTCTGTTAAAACTGGGACTGTACTGGCTACCCGTTTCTGCACAGTTTGTCTTACCATTTCAACTTTTTTTCTTTTAATGTCCTTGGACTTTGTCTGTCGTGATTAATTAGAATCAGCACAAATATTTAAAAACTTCTGCTGAGCGTAGATGTATTTCACCAATATGAAAACGGATACTCTGCATTTATTGGAAGTTTCACGTCATTTGATATTAGTCACTGTGTTTGGAGAAAAAAAAAAGATGGCAAAAAGAAGGCAGGGCTTACTTTGCCATCCAGTTCCTGTTTGAGTAGCTGGCATTTTCTTTGGAGACGCGCATGTGCCTCGTCTTTCGTGCTCAGCTGTGCTGCCAGCTTATCACACTCATCCTTCATCCTGTCCAACTTGATGCGCAGCGCCCCACACAGCTCCTTGTCTGACGCTGCATCTGCCTAGTAGAGAGTGGATGGGTTTACAGCCATGATACACAGGCAATAATTTGAGATAACGAGGACTGATGGTTTAGTTTCTGCAACAATATTAACTTAAAGCAGTTTGTATTTGTGAGATTTCAAAGCCCATAAAATATACTTGTATGAGTAAGTAGTGTGTATACATTTTTATACATTGCCATTTCATTGACATAAAAGCTGCCTTGTTGATCCTGCATGCAGCATGTCCTATTCACCAGACACTATTTGTAAAAGGTCTACAAGACCCAGGTTGAAATCGTAATGAGGTCTGGCGTGACATACTGTGACACACACAGAACATCGTGTTGGGTCAAGAGAAGTCCCTAATTCATGTCTCAGTCTGAGCTGAACTTTACGAAGGCAAATCCAGCCTCAGTTATTATCCTTTCTATCTACAATGATCACATTATTACACACAGCTCAAAATATAGTAAAGTGGAATGAACAACAGTGACTTAGAATTGGGAGCGACAGGAGTGACACAAACAAAGAAAAAACGGAAAAACTGAACTGCTGGGAGAGAGGAGAGAAGGAAAAACAGATGGAAAATGCTAAATTAGAACTGGAGGGAGGCAGTAAGAGAGGGATTAAGGCAGAGAGAGAGAGAGAGGGAGTCTGAGTGAAGGAGAAATCAAGACTGAGAGGACAAGGACAAGAAAATAAGAATATTTTAAGCTTTTTTTTGACAGTTGACTGTATCAGAATCGTAACACAGGCTTCTGGCTATGCTGTGTGAATATTGGGTGGGCTTCTTAGGGACATATGCAGCACCCGTAGGCTAGTACTTAAAAACATTCCAGCAAACGCCCTTGTCCTTACTGTGCTCGGAAATGACACCATTACAATGAGCTATGTCAGATATTAATGCCATTCAGCACAGCTAATGGTCTAAACTCAACCATATCAGCGAGGACCATGCCCCTTAAGAAACAATGTACCCATGAGGGCTCATCATTGGAGATATTGAAGTGAGGAAGGAGGGATGGGGCGCTGGGGGAGTAAGTCAAGTGGAGTCCCCGATCACCAGCGCTGCGTTGATGAGACTTCTGAGGTCTGATATCAGGGGTTTTAAATATGCACGCTTGGAGCTTTGGAATGGCCATGAGGATCCACGGGGCACCACACACCATTAAGAGCTCAGCTATCCTCGATTCACCCACACTCAGAGGATAGAGCCCCGGCCAATGAAGAAAATTACTCTAAATGAGAATTTTGTCTGTGTCTCGCTGAGTCGGAAATATGCCAGATGTTTAGTGGCTGAGGCATGTTACCCGGTGCTGAATTTGAAGTTTGTGCCAGTGCTGCTCTAAATGTCAATTAGAGTGTGGCACTGTGTGATCCATGCCTGAGTGCAAAGACAGAAAATCTTTTTGGTCGGCTTATGACCTTGACATCTTAAACGATTTGACAAATTTGAAGTTTTTCACATCTGATATACAATCCGGAGCTCAGCACTTTAAGGTATGTTTGCAGGAATAGTCAAACATACTAGGAAATAGTTATTCACTTTCTTGCCAAGAGTTTGGTGAGAAGATTAATTTGTATGATAAAGACATAGAGAAAGCCAGCAGAAGGTTAGCTTAGCTTAGCATAAAGACTGGAATCAGTAGAGAGCAGCTCATAATGTCTCAAAGTTTGCTTTTGGTGCATATAACATATGATATAAAGCACTTAATTAAAAGTATGTGTATTTTATGGGAGCAGATCTATCATAAAAAAATGTCCGCTTGACAAAAGGTCTCTGATCAAGAAGGACTGTAGGGTATTCACTGCTGATCGACAGGGGAAGGATACTCAATAATTAAGCAGAGGCGAACAAAACAATCCAGGGTGAACGCAGCCACAACATAAAAACACACAGCACGTGTCAGGATCCATCTTGTTAAGCTGCATTACTGACAGGAGATGAAGTCAGCCACACTGAGCAGGGCAGACTTACATGCATACATTTTAATTACTGATGACAAGGATTTAGATTTTAATTAGATTTTATAGATTCTGCATGTCATTCATAGCAGCATTTGAAATGCTGATGGGTTTCCCAGTTTTGAAGTTATATCTTGTTTGTTTGATGTGTAGAAAAACTGAAGTGTAGATGTGCTGGATTATTTCTTGCTGCCAGGCCAGGGTGGTATGATCTAACTCTGTGAATGAGTGTAATTCCTAAATGTTAATTGTAATTCCTTTTGTTTTGTACGTTACTTTGGAGCAACTTTTTAAAAAGGGCTTACCTTCACCTTCTTCAGATGCATCTGTATTTCATCTCGCTCCTGTTGGCAGAGCATCAGCCTTTCCTGCACTTCACGATCCTTCTTTGTCCTGCAGTCCTCCATCATCGCCTTCATGTTGTGCAGCTCTTTCTGATGCACCTCTCTCTCGAGCTGCAGCTGCTGCCCCAGAGCTGACCGCTCCTCCTGTACTGCCGTCAGCCTGGCCTGTAACTCTGAGGTACCCTTCTGGAGCTCCTTCTTGGACCTCTCCTCCTCAGTCAAACGCTGGGCTAGCTGGGCATTGGCTGAAGTCATCTGCTTTAAGGAAGCCTGGAGCTCGGCTTGTGTGTCCTGGTCCCTCTGACGAAGACGGGCTTGGGTGTCAGCTTGCTCTTGCAGCCTCTGGTTCTCTTCCTCCAGTCTTGTCTTGACAGGGACCTGACGTCGAATCGCCTCCTCCAGAGCAGCTGAGGCCTCCCTAACCTACAGTTAGGAGAGCTGTTAGAATCTGACAAAAGCTCTTTTGATGAGCAACACATTCATTAGTTTAACACCATCAAACTAAACTAATCAAACTGGTCTGCCAACAGAATTTAATCAAAATTTCAGCCGTGTGTGGTTAGACTGGGATTTGTAACTGACAACTGAACAAGCATTCAGTGCTGCCTGACTACTTTCAAAAAAAGCGGTCATCATTACATGACACCCAAATAGCATGCGTCACAGAGGTAGTGTGATACGTTTGATTCAACCTCAGTGCTGACTCCTGTTATTTTTGAAGAGGTGAGTTAAAAGGGTTTTGAATGATCAATCAATGACTACATTTGCAGATAGGCTGATTATTCACTGAAAAAGACCCACAATCTATGGTTCTATAAGACGTTTCATTTGTATCCCTTGTGATTTGAAAGATAGTTTCTATTTCTGGATGCTCAGCCCCACACCTCCTGGATTTCCTGCTCCAGTGACAACTGGCGCTGGCGGGTCTCGGACAGCTCCACGTCCTTGCGGCGGAGCTCTTCTTCGCGCTGGGCCAAACGGCCTAGGATTTCAGCGAGCTCCCTGCGGGCTGCCTCAGTCTGCTGGCTCAGCGCCTTCAGCTGGGCCTGGGAGCTCTCCTTTTCCCTGGCTGCCTGGAGGGAGAAAGAAAGAACAGGAGCAAAAAAAAAGACACAGAGAGAGAGAATAGGGGGAAATGGAGGGGGGAGGGAAACGGAGAGGAGTAGGGAAATGAAGAATGACAAATAAAGAGGAGGCGGAAGATGGTGTACAATAAGGAGCTCAAACAATAATGATGAGAGCAAGAGAAAGAGTGACAGAGAGACAGAGGGAGAGAAACATATGCAGTACCAGCTCTTGCACTGATAGGAAAATGCTAGCACTCAGCTTCCTGATAAGGGACAATGGTCAGGTCTGTTCAAGGCAGATTGCTTCTAATACTCTGGCTTTGACTGGAATTTGCAAAGACTTTGCTGTAGCTCAGAACCTAATCATTTAATTGAGCACTTGATTCTCTCCCCTAATTCATTAAAGGGGCAGAAATGATTTTGTAATTAATTCGCGTCACGTCGAGTATGCCAGGTGGGAGTCTGTCTGTCTGTCTGTGAGGCGCGAGGCTGCTGACTGTGAGTTTGGAGGTGACTCACTCAGTTCAAATGGAATTCAAATCACTGGGAGGTGACTTTCAAGCTGATAATAATAGTCAGCCGTTAATTATTCGACTAAGCGCAACTGCTGTAACATACCTTGTAATGGTACTCAGAATACTTGACTTGATGTTTGGTTCTATTATAATTAAGTTAATTCAAAATACATTATTCAAGAGTTTTAATCTGGCTTTGATACAAAGCCCTGCTATGTAGATAAAATAAAGTATGAAATTAAATGAACAGTAAAGCATGCATAAGTATTGGACTACTTTGCTTTGTTCGGGTTGAATATGGACATTAATAAAAAGCTCCATTTTTCATTACATACATATTACTTGCATTGGTATGTTTGAATACATATTCAGTAGTACTAAATAGCAATCTCCTTATATTGGTTTGAGACCAGTTTACTTCATGTGTACAGACACACAATACAGATTTCATTGTATGATACATATGTATTTATGTCTCTTTTCCAATCATTGTATTTAAAAGGTACAGAAGGTGCTGCTTGTGCTGATTTTCCAGTCAATTTCTACTTTGAAAGGACGTGAAGGTATTGGACCAGAAAAACTCATAAATATTTTAACATCTCTATTTCCCCTGTGATGGGAGGGTGTTGATTTATTTTCTCTCAAACGTTGAGATCTTGAATGTCCTCCATAATGTAATTCAACAAAAGGAGGGAGGAAGGACTGCTTCGAGACACAGAGCTGCTAAAAATATTTGAAATATAACATCTAAGTAACGGAGTAGACATTCTAGTGGTGTTGTGTGTCCATAATGTACACTACACTTGCCAAGACTGTGTTTATCACTGTAGCCAGTTGTAGCAGCCTAGTTTGCTTCCACCATCCACTGACATGAATGGGATGCAGAACTACAGGGAGAGTTTGGCTGAGGTAAGTTTTGTTTTTCTTCTCACTGCCTGGGGCGTCACTACAAATCAGTCTAGTCTGGCGTTGAGAAATGCATTTCAGTACAGACATTATTGATTACTTTTACTTACTTTTAGAACACCCTGTCAAAGTCAAATCAGCTGTGCATGAGCCAGATTCCACTGCTAAGAAAATGCAACAAAGACAGCCAGTTGTTGTTTAACAGTGCCGCTAGCCCAGCCAGCTGCAGCTGCAGCACTGGCCAGAGTGCTGGGAACTGACAAGCACCATGGACTCATATTTGAGCTGCAGTTGTCCATCAGTGCCAAGCGATACCTAGTCAGTAAATTGCAGTGAGATTTACCGTGGTCTGGTGAACTTTAGCTGGATTCTGTGCAACACCTGACCTGAGCTTTCACTTTGTTTATAAAGATAAGCCAAAAGAATTAGCTTTGCCAACAGGAACAAGAAAGCAGCTGACTACAGGGCAGCTTTGACTTTAGTGCGCAGAGACAGTGTTAGTTTAAGTCTAATGCACGACAACAATCAAAATCAAAGTTTTGCTATTGTTTATTGTACAGTTTGTGCAATGCATATTGTGTTTGTACATATTTCACGCTGGCTGCTCTGAGGCTCTGCCATCATACACAATGCATATCAGTATTTTTAGTGTCAGTGTGAAGGGTGCCAACGCTTCCATAAATGTAAGGGACTCATAAGAGTAAAGATTAAAAGAAGAATGGTCAAAGTCAAGGTCGATATATCCTAAACTTCTCTCGGACCTGTACCTGCTACATTTCCCATAATACAACTCAATAGCATCTTTTATTAGGTTTGTTGGTAGGTCTGTGCTCCCTAAATGCACACTTCTTTCAAATCTCAAACCTCCAGACTGTGACAAAGGCTTTGTGTTCAAAAATGTTTAGTGATGACATTCCTCAAACCTTGGAAAGTTCCATCCAAAGCCACAGAAGACATTATACAACTGTTTTCAAAGGCTGAATAACGCTCCTTGAGACAGGTAAACTGATCTTCATGGGTGAAATGGGTGAATTGCCCTCTAACGCAAACAGAGTGAGATAATTTCTTCCATTTCAAACGCGGTTTCCTCTCATTGCACTAGCAATATGTTGAAATAAGACAGAATAAGTCAGATCAGTCCACTAGGCTCGAGAGTTTAAGATGGATTTTTTTTTCAATATGCAAAGACTGGCAGCTTTATAAACAGCAGTTACTTAGGCGCAGCTGCTGCTGTGGGATGTGGTGTCAAAAGTTGTGTAATGAATGCATCTGCCTCAACCAACCTGCAAGGCCTTGTCGGTATGGAATTGAGTCTGGGTCCTCACTTCCTCCAGCTCCTTCTGCAGTCTCCTGCACTTTGCCCTCCACTGACGCACAGCCTCCTGGGCCCTGGTTTTCAATTCATCTCTGGTCCTCGTGCTCTCCTGGAGTAATGCCTCTGTCTCCCTCCTCTCTGCTTGCCCTCGACTCTGGAAGCATGAGAGTGAATTTATACATGAAGTGTATATTTTTTTCTTTATAATGTGAATCAGTGTTTTTTAACCATGAATCCTAATCCTGAAAGTACCTTGTTACTGCTAGCACTTGCACTGGTTTTTCAACTCTTTACATTCTAATGCTGTGAACTTGTGGCCCAGAATGAGACGCTACTACACACTGTATGCTTTCGATTTTAATTGCCACTATAAAAAGTACCTCAAGTGTTTGAATTAAATTACCTATTCACTGATGAATAACAGCGTGACTCAATAACAAACATTAAAATACCTGTATCTCCCTCAGCTGTTCAAGCATTCGTAGCTGCTGTTGCTCCCGCCGTGCCAGGTCTGAAGACAATTCCTGGTGTATAGAGAAGAGAAAGGTCAAGGACATGTGTTTGTTTGTGTGACTACCACTGCTAATAAGAAGAAAAATACAGAAAGGTGGGAGAAAGAGAGACACAGTGGTGCAGAGGGTTTAGAGAAAAGGGAGAAAAAGACAGTTTAAAGAAGAAAAAATATTAGCAATTTTAAGAAGAGATGGCAGGCAAAGAAAGGGACAAAGACAGACAGGTCAAAAGGAGGTTAAGACTATGTTTACATGGTGCCTACAATTGGATTATCTGCAAGGCTGGTCTGAAAAGTTGTCTGAAAGGAGAGTTGCGCTGGATTAACTTCATATCCACAACAAAATCACAATCACTTTGAAGTTTCAAGCTTGGTTGAAGTCTAAAGTACGGGAAAAGTAAGGTTAGCCTGGTGCAGTTTGAGTATTTACTCAATTATACTGTCAGTTAGGGGTAATTAGTCATAGACTGATTAGGCATAGGCCTATTAGACGGTATATAAATTCAGTCACTGAGAAATTGAATCTTCCACCCCATTTTCCTCATTATATTTCATTTTTGCTCATTTACCGTTAAAAATGAAACATTTCCAACGTCTATTTTGATCTAGACATAAAAAACATAAAAGACGCCCCCAGGTGATACATGCAAACACCCACCTCATCTTCTAACACCTACTCTGCTATGGGGGAAGTGTGGGAGTTTTAACACATATTCAGTGAAAGAAACATCAAAGATTGGGGGAATATGCCAATGCTTAAAGTTCAGCTATTTCTTCTAACATTTTATTGATACCAACCATAGCCTCAAATGCTTAGCAAGGGAATGCATGTTTTTTATGTCCTGTTACAGTGATGGAAGTGACACATTGCACCAGTTTGAGAAAGGATAAATGACTGCTGGTTGACTTCTGATCTCCTATTCCAACTGTCACTTCATCTGACGATTTTAAGAGGATCAAGCGGCATGGAGTTGGCGGAGGATGCGACCACGGATGAGAGGCACCCGACAAACTGAAATAACCCCTGCTCAGGGTGGAGACGGCGGCGCCGGCAAAGTCAAAAGCATGCTTGTGTAGTGTTCATATGCACTTCAGCTGAGAGATCCTCAATGTTTCCTATTTATTCTAGAGAGTGTGGTGCAAAGACAGCCAATTGGATTACTAAGGAATGACATGCAATGAGCTGTCTGAAACACTATTGTTACAAGCTCATGTTTTATATAAATACTCACTGTGATGGAATTTCTTTGATACACACCTCCACCTGTAAGCTGAGTTGGATTCTCTCCTTCTCCTTGCGATCCAGAGCCCTTTTCAATTCTTCCACTTCACTACGGACTGAGGCTGTTTGCAGCTGGGCTCGCAGCTCTGACACTTCTTTCTCCAGACGATCTGTGCACATGTACACACACACACACACACACACACACACACACACACACACACACACACACACACACACACAGGAACATATTAAAGTTTTGTTGTAATTGCTTTCTACATGTGGAGAAAATTTGAAAATATAGTGACATGGACTGACAGATTGGGGAGCAGAAGAAATACATTGTATCCACTGTAAAAATAGGCAAAACAAACCTACATATTTAACATACCTGTATATTTAAGAGTCCATTATGACTTGACTTTTTACCTGCTATATTCAAGGCTCATAAGCATTTCTCACTGTCAGTCACCTCACTTGGTCACTTGGGGCAGACCAAGAGTTGACAGATGTGAAGAGAATATAAATGAAGTGATAAAAGACGTGAATGAAGAAGGACTCGATAAACAAAGATGCTGATATACAAACACTAAATACAGTTGGGCATGTCATCATAATACATTTGACCATCTTTTAACAAATCTACAGTGGGTCATTGATAATTAACATGTTCAATACTTTGCTCTAATCTACTCTTAAATTTTCTCTTTTTCTCTTTGATGATCATACATACTTCATTTGTCTTAACTCTTGTTGGGGCTCTTTTTTCCCCACTGCCCTGCATTCTCTTACTCTTAAAGATATTTCTATCGAGAAATTAGCAATGTATTTGTACTGCCTCAAGATTTTCTCTAAAAGATTTACGTAAAAAATAACAAGACATAATGTCAGCTATTTCTATGGTTACAGAGTTGGCATGGCAATCTTTTAACTCATCCATCCACCCATAACCTACATCTAAATCCTCTCTGGATTCCTCACACCTGTTTATCCAGACCTATATTCAGTACCTGGCCCTCGCTGTCCACTTCTTCCCTCCTCCCCGTCTGTGTGGCTGCCATGTGGCTGAGCAATGGGCTGAAAAGTCTCCAGCCGAGCTCTCTGAAGCTCAGTCTTCTCCTTCTTTGTCCTCAGCAGCTCACCGCGCATGTCCTCCACCTGGGGATCATTGGCCATTGTAAAACAGACACAGAGAAGAACATCTGACCATCTGACCTTGGGCAAAAAACAACAACAACACTGAAGTTCTTTTGGAAAACTCTGCACTGTTTATTATTTTGTCTCCTGAGCTTTACTGTAGTCGTGCATATGCAATCAGGTACAGTAAACATAGACATAAACAAACCTGTTGAACAAGGGACTCTCTACTATCCTCAGACTGTTGTAGTAGTCGTCTAGCTCTCTCCAGTTCCTGATCCATCTGAGGAGAGTGCAACAATAGCAATGTCAGAACAACACATTATGAGAAAATGGTTTGGAAATTCATGTGGCAGTGGCAGGAGCCTTAAGTAATGTTTGCGAACTACAGTATCATTATATATGCAGCATCTACAGTCTATACATTTACAATGTATACAATTTGAGTTAAGGCACAATTATGAGTGCTGGGAGCGGCTCTATTTGATTTTCATTACATTATGTTACATTACATTATGAACGTTCAGAAAACTAAGTTCATAATCATTTTAAGGCTTTGACTTTTTTTAATACAAAGATATTGTTTTAAGACTGAACATATTCACCTTGAACTTCTCCCTCTCTGCTTTCAGCAGCCTGCCTGTCATGGCCTCCTCACGCTCATGGGTTTGAACTTGGCGTCCTGCTGACGTCTACGAAACACAGGCCACAGCTTGAATTATTGTAAGAAAAGCGTAAGAATGCAACATGAAAGGTGCTGTTGCGTCATAGCAGCTCCAATCTCGTCTTCTTGGTGCGAGATACTGGCATCGTGGTGGATGGTGGATTTGTTTAAGAGCTTAGGTCCCACTCAATCCCACTCATTCTGAGCAGGCTGTGGTGATGAATTACCGGCTGCTAGCAATAACATCTACCCAAGTGACTCATCATCTATTTGATTCACATCACAGCGGGCTCATCGGTGGGGAATAAATGTGCCCTCTGCTCTCCCTCCCCTCCTGTTCTTTTGTAGTAAAAGAGATTATTTTCCTCTTCATTTCCTCATGCGTGTTTATTTACCCTTAATTTTTGGACAAATGCATTATTTCCCATCGCCCCGGGCCCTGCTGGTGTCCCATTAGGGCACTACGGAGGAGTTGGTTGCAAATGAATTGGTAGCTACGATCATCACAGTGTGTTGAAAAGTCTGGCTCACAAAAGGTTAGCAGTCTGGATACAGCTACACAGTGCCCCTCTGTGGTCTGCTAATAAACTGCAGGGATGACATGCATGAGATGAAAACAATAATAATAATAATAAGAATAATAATAATATAGAGAATAATAATAAGTACTAATTCCATGACCGTGATAAGATTATATAGAACCCTGTCCTCCATACCAATAAGAAGAAAGAAAGAAATGAACTAATATTATGCTGGTGATATATAATATATATGATGTGTGTGGCTAAATGGAAAGTAAAAATGTAAGAGAGCAATAATACAAAATGTGTTACTTCACTGTGACTGTGGGAGTCAATTGAGTGCATTTAGCTAGTCTACAACACTAAAGTGCACCTAATGACAGAGCTCTCACAGCTATTAATGCTTTAAGACAAATGTACGCCTAAAAAACATGATTGGCACAAAATACAGGAGAGTAGCAATTACTTGCTTAGCAACCATTTGAGCTGCGGCACAGTAATTGCTTAGGTGTGTTTTATAGTCCCATAAAGCAGAGCAATATGGCGAGGCGACACAGTGTGAACCGCTTTAACTAACGAGAGAGGACGGCAGCACATTAGAGAGAAAAAGCTTTGAGTAAGACGCTCTCAGCTTTCTGGTATGTGATGGACAACACAGAAATAAATGCTGTATCTAATTGTGTACATGATTAGTAACCACACAAATTATAGTTAGTGGTTTTGGTTCTGTGTTTTGTAAGGGAATAATTACTCAGCAGAGACCACTTAAGAATGTTTCAGCATTCATTTGTAACGCCATCAAGCTTTGATTTTAACTGTTCTGTACCAGAGCTGACAGTCAGAATAGCTTATGATTTTTTTGTGTGAGCATTATTAAATTGAGTAAATGTCAGTGGTCTGTATTATTACTAAAGAATAACTAACAGGCATTTAGTGCTGCTGCTGATTCTGTGTGGGTAGGAAAGTCCTGCTGACTCGCTTTCTCATTACTGCATCAGCCAAATTTCTCCGTATGTTATTGTTTAACACATGTAAATATTTCATTGAATGCTTCTTTGTATTAGTAAAATGAGTTTTGAATTAAACGATTTTTGACATATTACTGAAATATTTGGTCTCAGATGTGTAAAATCACCTGTTAGCCCTTTGAGATGATGTCCAATCAAGCTTTTGAAAGTTTTAGACAAAAAGCCAAATCATCACTGTGACATTTTAAGATGTTTAAGAATTTGAAAAAAATAAGAGGATGCCAGAATATTTTCTACAATACTTCTTCAATTTTAACTGAATTTATGAGGACATCTGCAATAAAAGCAGGTACACTCGAGCTGTCGATAAGAGATGACTGTATCAGACAATTAAGCAAACAGCGTTGCATGGCAGGAACACAGTAAATTGAGAGAATTGCCAATCTATAATACTTTACCAGCATAATATTTCATATATGTTTATCCCACTCTGTCAATCAGTGTCCTTTTTAGTGTATTTGAAATCTGTATTCCATATGGTGGTGTGTAATGTTGCCTTGTTTGTCTGCTATAGTCTTGTACATTGTCTCGTCTGCTTTTTTATGACTTGTTTGTTGCTCAGGGACTGCACATGAAATCTGACATATTTACATCATATCGATGTGAGTGTGTGTGGTAAATAAAGTAAAAGATGAAGTATTGCTATGTTCCTTCTTGTCCTGTCCACATCCCTCCACTGAACTTATGTGACTCTTTTCTTGCCGTTCTCTTTGAATGCGAGTGAACATGAGACTGTCAACAGAGGGGTGTGGGATGGCGGGATCACAGCGGATGAATGATGGGGAAGAGCGTCACCTCCTGCAGCTCGTCAGACATGGCCGCCCGCTGATCTGGCCTTCTCTCTCTACCCGCGCTACTTTGCTCAGCGTGCATCTCCCTCTCCAGTTCCTGCAGACGGCGCTCCACACGAGACGACACCTGCAGACAGTGAGACGGGAGGATGTCTCAGGTCACGCAAACATCACCGGTGCAGGAATGCCAGCGAAATATGATAAATGAGACAACAGGAAATTAAAAGGATGGGTGACAAAAATATCTTCTAGAGCTGGCTGGAATTATTACATTTACGATGCAAGGATTCCCTGTCTAATCAGGAAGCAACACCTTTATCTTGTCGCGTCTGTGGACACGTCAAGATAAAAATTATTAAACATGTTGGCTGTCATTTTGAGCAGCATATTTGTCAAAGGATTGATAGTGCAGTGAGGAGCCATGTGCCTGGAAATTATATTGAAATATTCAGTGGCGTGACATTTGAAAAAGAGGACACGGTTTTACCATTTCTACTCAGGGAAGATAAATATTTGCATACTGCTTTATACAGAAGCTTTCGTTCATCAATAACGATGATGGGATGTCCTTAAATTCAATTCAGGATGCAACCACATTCATTCTGAAGTGGACAGAGTTAGAGAGCATACTTGAAGTACTAGTGGTAAAATACACAGCTACAACTCACTGAAGACTGTCTTTGGGAAGTTGTCATGTGGCCTGTGAGGCCCTCCATCGCTCGCCTGGTGTCAATATCAGACCTATAAGGGGAAAAAAAAAAAATCAAAAATCCAGCAGACTGAAAATATTTACACAGCAGAGCTCTCTGTCATATGGAAAAATCCTCCTCCAGGACACCATTGATCAAAAAGGTGAATGCATAATGTGACACCACGAAAAATAATTATGCAGCTTCTGATGTTGAAATATGGTGGTGGATCCATTTGGTCTGGTCAGCAGCACCAGGGAGGAGAGATTTTTTAATAACGTGGAAATGTCAAATTCTAATGCATGTTGAGGGAAAGATCTGCTGCCTTTTGACTTTCAGGTTCCGTCTTAAAGTTTAAGTTTCCAATGACACTTTTATCACTCCCTCATCAAGGAGATTTCGTAGTCCTGAAAACACGCACATTTGTTTTCAAAGCTTGAGCCAAACTTTGTTATGTGCAGTAGGTAGATACGAAAAATGTAAGAAACATATTTTACAAGAATTAGTGTAGAAAAGAGAAGAGAAGTAGAATCTGGAGGCAGATCTGAAGAAGAGACTGTATAATTGGACCCTTGCTTCTTCTGAGGATTACTAAATCACTGTGGACTACATTTCTAAAGCCTTATCCAAACACCCAAACTCGAGTTAAAGCGAAGAATCCTTCCAAACTCAATCTAAGGATATGCAGGCAGAGGAAACGAAGGTCAAGTAGTGTTTCATTTAATTCATCTTGTTGAGTAGCCTTTAAACACTCATTTATCTGGTTACAATGCAAAATTAATGACTTCATTCCAGTATCTGAGATTCAGCATTTTTTTACTGTGTACGTCCACTGTCACCAGTTTTTATCATTTTACTAGCTTTTTAATTCTGGCAGTGAAGAATTGGCAAAGATATTGATGTAATATTTTTCTGTGGACAGTGTAGAGACTGTTTTGGCTACTTGTTACTATGGCAGCTAACAAAACACCATTTGGAGATTCAGTTCAGCTCTAAAGTTCACCTTGTCTCATAAAAAATAACAATGACCGGTGAATTCTGTTGTGCTCCAACCAGTGAGCTATGTGGAACGAAAGACAAAAAAGCCATATTATTACTGTATTGATGTTTGTGTGTGTGAAGCTTTGCCTGCCGTCTCTGGTACCTATTTCTCCTGAGGATTTCTCTATCCAGGTCATCAGACAGTCTCAGCTGGTCACAACGTAGATCCCTCAAGGATTGGTGTAAAGTGTGAATCTATGTGGGACAGCCACAGATAGATACAGAATACAAAACATTACACACAAGCAAAGCAAATGTTGACTATAGTTACCATTTTCAGAGATGTATTACGACTACTGTGGAAAGCACAAACAAGTAAACAGATGCTCCTGAACAGCCTACAGGCCTCGGTAAAGAAAAATACTAACATGAACAATAGCTCATTTAAATGAAATCTCATTACTGTAACAATTTTCAGATTTATGTTGCTGACTCAGTGTGCCCTCTTGTGGAAACTCTTTTGTGGCACTGATTGATGGCTGGTCTGTCTACATTCCTTACATCCTCTCCCGTCATGCCAGCATCCTTGAAGCGAACACTGGCAGACTGAGACCTCCTTCTTCTTCCTTGAGTGCCTGTATAGTCCCTCAGTGGAGAAGTAGGGTAGAAACGCTGGCCATCTGAAATAACAGGTATACTGTATTTTGTAATGTGTTAAAGCAGGAAACAGACCTTCTGTAGGTTGGTTACTTAAAAAATATTTAACTAAACACAAACAGTATAAACTTGTTAAAGGTGCACAACATTTTTAAGGTGGGATTTTTTGTGTTTGTTGTCATTTTCATGTGCTATTTCTGTGTTATCAGCAGGTATGTTTAACCTCTTTGCAAATAATCCAGAACTAAGACTACAGTGAAAAGACAAGTAAGGGAAAATCCTTTCTATTTCTCTATACCTGATCCCGAGCCAGCTTCCAGGTCGCTAGTGTGGAGGGGCGAGGCCGAAGCTGAAGCACTCCGAGTGCCATTGGCTCTGCCCAGCCTCTGTGTCTGCAGCTGACTGATCGACTCCTCCAGGTTTTCTCTCAGCTGGTGAAGACAAAAAAGCAGACATAAATGACAAACTAGCAAAACACATAAATCAAATCTATGAACATTTCTGGAAAAGTTTAAAACGTGAGAAAAATTTAATGAACACCTAATAGATTATAAAATATTGGACTAAAAGGTGACTTGGTATTACTAGGCACTCAGATTGGTATGTTATTGTCCTTGAAATATTATGAATATGCACTTAAGACCGTGAAACAACTGGCACCACACACACAGGCAGCATTCCTACAACTAGGGATGCAACGATGCATCGGCTGAACATCGGTATCGGCTGATGTTCGCCTCCTTAACTGCCATCGGCCGCCGGCAAATAAAGATGACCTTCACCGATGGCAGTGGTCAATGATTACATGGTGGGTTTTTGTAGCCAAAACACGGGCACTTCAAATCCTTCTTCCTGCGACCCTCTGTTCAGCAGGCAGCAGTCTCACTCACACACACACCCACTACAGCTCTGGCTGACGTGCCCCTTAAACTTACAGACACTCCCACTACCTTCAGCTCACTTCACGCACGCCGTCCCTGCCTGCCCTTAGCCTACAAAATAAAGTGTCTGCATGGAGCACAGCTGCTGACAGATGTGCAGCTTACAGTGACAGTTTCCTCATTGCTACCTGAGCCACCATCCGATCCTCCCTCACTCACGTCCTGAGTGTCCTGGACATATCCTGTATTCTGTGATTTTGCTCTTTTCATTTCTAACCGGCCCGTTTCAGTTTATACTCGTGCACGCCCGGTGTCTCCTCTGTCTCTCGCTCACTCGCACCCGATTCACATATACAGGTCAAAATAAATGTGACAGAGAGAAGGTATAAATCCGAGGTATAAATGCTCAGAAATCAAGTCTGTTTTATTTGAATACGTTGTAAGCTTTGGAAGACATCGAACACATATATATAGGAAAAGTCACAGACTGAGAGACTTATAGTTTTAATGTAAACAAAGTTATTTACAACAGAAAAATCCAAACGTCTGTGAGACTGTCTTGGTTCTAGTGCACTGTGTACATGAGAAACAAGGCAAAACAGTTTTGTATGATGAAGAGCTGAAAGACTTTTAAGACAGTTCAGTAATGTTTCCGTGGCACAGAGGGAATCAATAACAAAAAGAAAAAACATCGGCCATCGGCCAAGTTGTTATTTTAAACATCGGTATCGTCCCAGGATTTAACAATCGGTGCATCCCTACCTACAACTATTGGTGGGGAAAAGTTACATTTTGCCAAATGTTTCCCTTAACACAGATACATTTTGATCAAAATAGCTCAGTGTTTTGGTGCATTTTCAAACAGATCTAATCTAACATGGCTCTTTGTGTAACGGGATGACCAACGTTTTTTTTTCTATTATGATTAACTCGTAATTAATAGAACAAATGTCTGACCAGCGCCATAGCTTCAGCCTGATCATCTGTGTGGTCCCTGTACTGGCCCAGCATCCGGTCTACTTTGGTCAGGTTCCTACTGGTGTCCTGCCAGAGAAAAGAAGCTTTTAGTAAACAATTACTGACATGAGTTTATGATTCAACTGAAGTTATAAATAGACATGTAAACCCAAAATGTATGGCAGGTTTACAGGGAAAGTTGTTGCACTGCTCCTGCAAGATGTGAATCAACTTAGGGAAACTCTAAAGGTCACAGCAACATTTGACTTTGTCTTGGTGGGAATACAAAACACAGACGCATGTGGATGAAAGGTGGTGTGGATGCTCAGTGTGACAGAGTACCTGTAAAGTGCTCGCCAGTGTGCTGATCTTCTCCGAGATGTCTGCTGTTCGCCCATCGCTTCCACTCCCGCTGGCTCTGCCTCTGTCCCGGGCAGGTCTGCGGTGGGCTTCACGCCCCCGCGTCCTGTCGTATGTGTCCGACTCACTGGATGTATCCATCGTGTTTGGGACTGAGAAGGTCCACGAAAAAAAACAAAAACAAAAAAAAACGTCTGACTGTGCAAATGTGACGATTTTGTCACCAGCTCGGGCTTCGTCTGAAAAAGACGCTAACTGATAACTGTCACGTTAATCAGATTAACGCACAAACTGGGCTGCTTTGGAACTTTATTAACGGTAAATATTGTTGTCATAGCTACCGGAAATGTGACCTTAGTCATCGTTACATTAATTCACAAACCGTGGAGTCAGAAAGCTACCTGAGCAGCGACACACTGCCCTTCAAACGGCCCTCTTCCCGATCAATCACAGCGGTCGGCATTGTTTTGAGAGACGCTCCTCCAGGCTAGCAACAAGTGGCATCTACTGTGAACGTTAGCTGGCTAACCAAACGTGAGCTAAGTCATTTAGCCTTGTGACAAACACGTTAAAAATGACAAAACTCTGCATAACGCAGAGGAAATAAACACATTACACGACAGCCGTTAGTTTTTCGCTTCTTAAGCGGCAGCTAACCCCTCAGCTCTGCCGTGCTATGGCAACTTAAACTAGCCGCGTCTGAGCAGGAAAAAAAACAACCGACCACTGCGGCTCCAAAGGACGCCGGGAAATGTATGCCGCCCACCATGGAGCAGCGTGGGAATGTGTTATTTATAAACTACATTGTCCAAAGGTATGCGTTACCGCCAGTCCTGCCGCTCTTCAGTTAGAAAAGACGATAAAAGAAAGGCTATTGTTTATCGCACAAGACAATGTTAATAAGAAAAGGAAAGAAAAAATAGAAAATAGGATTAGAATAATAGACTCATAAAAACACAAATGTTTCTGTAAATGCTATATATTTGATATACAAAATGACTATAGACCAAAAAACTCAGTAACATATGTGGTATAAAATAGTTTAGAGTTTACCTATTTAGTGCACAGAACAGAAGTGACACAGTTCAAGTACGAAAAAAAGAAAAGAAAAAGAAACTTCTCGAGTCTCACACAAGAGTGCCACAAGAGTCCACCCTCCCCTCAAGTTGAAGACCACCTCCGAACCCACCACAGAGCTGCAGCTGTCCGTCCTACAGCATCCCCAGCTTCACAACCTCACAGAAACATCCCGGGCCCCTGAGCAAGAAAACTTGGGCATGACACTTCAGTGTGAGGATTGTAACACCCCAGAAACAGATATCACAGAGCTGACTGCCTAACTTAAACTCAAACACACATTTGTTGTTGTGGACATCAAGAAGACCGTCAGGTGGAGAGACAGAAGTCAGTCTGGGGATTTTTTTTCTTTTATTTATTTTTATTTTTTTACACCGGCTCCAGCATGCAGGTGATAACATGTGCGTTGTTTACGCTCGTCACCCTCCCTATCAGCGCCGTGTCTGAGGCTGACTCCTGCCCTGCTGTCTGCGAGTGCTCTGAGTGGAAGACTCACATAATCTCCTGCTATGACATTGATATTCTCCCCAGGTTTCCAGCAAGCACGGAGAGACTGTAAGTAGGCGTACAAAACGCGTCTGTAAAAGCGATTCTGATGGATCTTTCTTTTTTTTTTCATGCATTTTGAATGTAAAGTGCTCCTAACCCCGAGGAAAAATCATTACAATATCATGAATATTCCTTCATAGTGTTCCCAGAGGGACTTGGAGTCTGTGATGTTAAGTAGTTACTCCATTTTAAGGTATTATTTTCGTCTGTCATAGTAGTCTATTACTAACAAGCTCTGTTCCAGTTGTCAGTGTGACTTGTGCTCTTGATTTGGTGTGAAATGAAGCTAATGTTGAACTCTATTAAAGAAACACTCAACTTAAATAATTGATGATTGGAGAAATATGTTTCCATAACTTAAATGATTTATTAAATTGCCCCATATTTCATTAAAACCTGAACAGATAATCCACCATTATAGCAAAATATAGATGTAACAGAACATGTGAAAAATACAACTTAAATTTCCCAAAAGTAAAGTTGATTTCTTTAGTTTATGGTTGGGCCATGTATGGTTGTGATTTCTGTTATTCCATTCAACTTTTTAATTATAATTACATATTTACATTACAACATCTAATATTAACGCACTACTAATTGCCCCTGTGTCTTGCAATTGTGTGAGGATATATGAAGACAGTGACAGAGGGGAAGAGAGAAAGTAAGAGAAGAAACACAGAACACAGGTCAGTGAATTTTAAAAGGAGGCTGCAGGGTATTTAAACATGCAAGTGTCCGTTACTGCAGACATGCAATGTGGACAAGAGACAGTTTGGAAAATAAAAGTGGATGCTCTTCAGTGCTCCATTAAAATTTCATGCTCACTAGCTTTGCATTTTAGTACATTTTTAGAAAAAAAAACATACCTGCTCAGATTTATTAATTATTAACTACACACACTTTTCAGATGATGGGTTCATCTTATTCTCCAGCTATGAGACTACACACTTTATGTAGTGAAATGGAATCACACAACTCAAACTTCCCTTTCCAAGAACAAACTGTTTTTCCAGTAATAGTAATATAGCAGTATAATAATAATAATAATAAGACCACCTGCAGCTAATGAGTCTTTCGAGTATTGATTTTTTGGTGATTATTTTTTCTAATAATTTCCAGTAGTGCTTAGCCAGAAAAAATGTCAGAAACAATTTCCAAGAGACCATGTTTTCTTCCGACAAACACCCCCAAATGCAAAGATATTCAATATACAGTCACATACAGTATAAAGAGGAGAAAAGCACGTTGTATTCAAGGCTTTAAATCTTCTCTCTCTAGATGATAAGTCCAAGAATAAAAATAAACCTTGTCAGTACCATTAGAGTGAGGCTGTTCTGTTTAGGACTCTGTTAGCAGTGGGAAATGAAACAACAGAAATGTCTTGTATCTTGTTGTTATCTGAGACCCCAAACGGTCTGTCGAGAATCCTCACAGACCACATGATGTAATATGTCAGGGTCAACTCTGAAAAATGTAGCGGGGCTTTTTACACTTCCTAAATTGCTTAAGTAGAGGGTGAAAATTATGCAATAGAGAGCGCCCAGTTTGCCCCGGCCTTGAGTGATGGAAACACATGCCCTTCACAGCGACTCTGTGGCATGTGTGGAAACATAGAAGTGGAAGAGTTAGAAAGGGTATTTCCATTTAAATTAGCATTCTTGACTGATAAATCAGATGTTACTGTTACAGTGTATGAACTGAACTTTTAGTGATGTTACTGTGGAAACTAACAGTTTAGTAAAACATAAAAACAACTACCCTATATGAGTATTTATGTAAGTATTAGAATTTATATATTTATTTTGCAGTTTTGTCAGAGAGGAACAACCCAGTGTATTACAGTGCATAGTGTTGAAAGAGGGCTGAGTGTTCTGGGACATTACTAAGTAATCCACAGTCTCTGCTGACTACAGATGTTATCGTAACAATAAAAAGCAATCTGATACCTTTTACAAAAGAGTCAGATGCACTTTGCAGATGCAATATTTGACATTTCTGGTGAAATGTCTTAAAAATCTTTGGATTGGTCCCCAGAGGATGAACCCTGCCCACTCTGGTGATGGTTCAGACATTTATGTCACCCACACAATTGTATTACCCGTTCATCTAGCGCCATCATCGGGTCAAAATGTAATTAATTTGTCCAATATTTGGTGGATGACCAGATACTAATGACAGTCCCATCAGCCCCAGCTGTACTATTATGTGAGTTAGCAAACTAAGATGGTGTACATGGTAATCATTATACCTGCTAAAAATCAGTGTCAGCATTGTCATCTAGCATGCTGATGCTAGCCTATAGCTCAAAATATCACGTGCAAGTACAGCCTCAAAGGATGGCTGTTGACTTTCAGTCAAAATTCCTCTAAAGCACTAAAGATGTCCGGCTCATTAATAATAATTTCAGCTAAGGAGGAGGTTCTGCGCCTGTTATGATAATCCTCATTCCTTTCTTACAGTTTATTGGAACGTCCCTCCATCCCAAACGCTACCTTGCATCGCCTTCAACAGCACCCATCACATAAAATTATCTCCCGATCACTGCTTCAATTCACACGTCCACATACCAACAATGTCACCTACAATTTCCTCACATTCCTGCCCAGATCCCTCCAGGAGGATAGAGACACATGGAAGCATGCCACCAAGCACCGAATTGTTGATAAAAATATCTGCCAAATAAGCCCAAAATAGACTGTATATTGAGTGGGATGTTCCAGTAGATGAGGCGTGAGGAAATTAGATTTTGTTGACCACAGTGAGGAATGAATGACCCCGCTGCCCTGGTCTGGGCATTGCGGTCCAGTGTTTCAGCCAGGACAAGCTGTCAGCTCATTTGTGCTATTGGTATTTTGTCCTAATTGTTACCTCTGCCAAGAGTTTATGTTTGGACTGTTTTCAAAGATTTCGGAACTATCATTACAGATTTCCATGAATTGGACCGACGAAAAATCTATGAGGTTTTTGAATGGCCAACGCTTTTAGTGGAATTTTAGCCACTTACTAAGATCCTTGTTTTGGCAGTGCCAAAATTGAACTCAAATTTCACATGATGTGAGCTTGAGAAAAAAATCTATATTTGGGGAAATAGTTTCTTTCTGAGTTACATGAGATACCACTTTTTTCTTGTCTGTTCACTTAACAGCAGGTTAGCTTAACATGAAGACTGGAAGCATGGGGACAGAACCAGCACATAACTCCATGTAAAACAACTTATTGTTGTATTTCTACAGCTTAAAAACACAATATTAGTTGTTAATTGGTGAGCTTTAGAGGTGCTGGTAGGCAAAATGTATTATCTTTGGACAGAGCCAGGCTAGTTATCAATCTGCTCATCTACTCAACTAACTTACTCTCTGCCAGAAAGTGAATAAGACCATTTTCCCAAATTATTCTTTTTAAAGGCTTTTTTTTCCAACGTTGGTAAAGATAGAAAGAATAAACTAGAATAAAGAATATGAATATAATAATTTTAAAATTACCCTCTAAGGGACAAAAACTTTCTGCAGTAATGGTGTCATTAACATAAGAGTTTAGTTAAAAAGTATTTTGAGGAAAATGTGTAAAAGTTCGATTCACAAAACAAAATGTGAACACAAAGCAGACGTCTGTGCGTGTTTTTGTGTGCGAGTGTGCATATGTAGATACTTAGTTTGAAATCCTTTGTGTATGTGTGTGTGTGTGTGTGTGCGTACTTGTGGAGGTTACTCCATGTGTCACTGGGAGTCTGAGAGGTGGAAAGGAAAGCACAGACATGCTTAAAAGCCTGCGTAGCGTGACTCCCGGCTGCGTCTGGACGATGCATTCAAATACAATATTTACCTTTTACAGCACATTTCTCAAACACCCAGAGAGTTCCATTTGAGAATAATTAAGAGGAAAAAAAGACTTCAAGGGAAAGGGGAGAAAAACACAGCAGTTCCAGTCTTTCAAAAACCTCAGAAATTTGGGATTGGGGTTTAAACATGTGATAATTCATGATATTCGTTGTCCCTCGACCTCTCATCTAATAAAACTGCACGATGAGTGAAATTCTAATGCTGTTCCCTGAATGGTAACAGATGAGCGCTGGGATTAATCGTAAAATAAGAAGTGGGATGTTGAACATCGTAAGCTGTAGCTGAGATTACTGGAAACACTGACTGTTTCCCAGCTATTAATTTGTACCGATGGATCGTGTAATGGAAATTGTTACTGTTACTTCACATTCTGCAGTAATTACCTCATATATTTATGAGAAAACAAATGTAATGTCTAATAAAACCTAAATAATTAAAGAGAAAATCATAGTGCACCACCACCTGTCCAAATCAAGCACTTCTTCATACACCCATAACACAAGATCAGAACAGTAAAATAGTAATTCTGTAGTGAACATCCAAGCATTCTGACCGAGAAGACATTAAGGGGGACAGTATTTCCACACCATAGTAGTGTATGTGAAAGTGCAGGTTGAAAAGTGCAGGAGAATATGTAACTGACCTTCTCTACCAGTCACCACAGACCATTACACATAAAAATGTGACAGCCATAGCAAACACAGCTATGTTGTCAATCCAAAGCTGACAATATTATAAATGATGTGGCTTCTCCCCACTTCAAACTCAATTCCCAACCTGTTTGTTTTCTCGGGTTTCTATCCAAAATGACAAATTGGTGGAGCACTTTTCTCCTCAAGCCACTGAGATGGGCTCATTGGTCTTCTCTCCACGTTCCTGAGGGAAAATACATGCTGGTTATTTGGGTTTGAGTGTGGCGGCGAAACACCGCGGTTTTGACGGGGGTGTTTGGTGTCAGGGTCTGCTTTTTGTCCCTCTGTTTGTTTGAGTTTGAGTTTGAATCAAAGTGTGTGTAGGTTGCTCCCGTGTCTACTGACTGACTAACCCACCCCCCACGTGAGAGCGTGATTCAGACTCATGGGCCAGATCTCGGTCTCTGAATTAGTCTATTGTTCCCCTGATGAACCAAAGGTGCATGAAGATGGTGGCTTTGGCTGAGTCACTTCTTATACCTGTTTCCAAATGGATACATACACTGTTGCCAGTTGAGACAGGATGCAGTGGAACAAACTGTGAATGTGCATCCTACTGCAGGGTGACTGTGGAATACAACATGACATCAACACATGTGTCTACCATCTTTATCTCTTTCCTCTGTTATTATGTTGTGATTCGCAAATCCACCACAACAAAATCCACAGCAAGACCACAGGAAAAAAAATAACACATTTTCAATCGCGAGGTAGAAGTAAAAGGCTCACAGTGAACTCTGCCTAGAGTTTGATAAGTATCACTTTCATTTCTATAGTATGATGCTACAGCTGGCAGCAAGTTGACTGAATAAGCACAAAGACTAGAAAGAGGGGCAAACAGCTAGCCTGGCTCCAAAAATCCATGCTCACCCTAACCCTGGTAAACAAGTTATGTCCTGTTTGATAAATCCACAAAACCTTTATAAAATGTTTTTTTGCCATTGGACAGAACCAGACTAGCTGATTCCCCCCTTTAGCTTTATGCTAAGCTAAGCTAAGCTAAGCTAACCATCTCCTAGCTATAGCTTCATATTTACCCCAAAGAAATGAGAGTGGAATTGATTCTCTCATCTAACTCTAAGCAAGAAAGAGTTCATTTGTCACAATGTCAAACTATTTCTCTTTTTGAAGAATCTTTTAATCTAATAATTTCTCTTTTCCCTTTTACCCTAGCAAGCTAGCTCTGTTTGACTTATAGATCAGATAATTTTTTTTCTTTCATAAATTAACATTTGATTTTGAAGTGTAACAATAACATTGGGTACTAATTTATCCTGAACAATGTGGAGGTCGTTTCAGTCTGTGTATCGCACACTAAGGTCTTAACCTTAACTTTCTGAAACATTGTCCTAAACAGACCCAGACATTGTTTGATTTGGCTGCCAGCTCAGGTCCAGTCAGATCCAAGTCTTTGTTTTTTCTCATGTTCCCAGAATAGGGGGGTCTGTTTCACCATTTGCTTCAAAGTAACCATTTGCTAAAATTTATCACTGTTGGGTTGTTATCTGCCCTTGCTTTTTTCTCATTTCTTATCTCTACACTGTCTCATTGTCTCTTCTTGTCTAGAATTATTGGACCGTTGTAAAAACAGAAATTCTGTGAAATGAACTTTTTGATAGCAGCAGCACTTTTATTACAAAGACAATCTAGAGCATGTCAACACTGCTGCAATGAATGGCATTATCAGAAAATATTCGGCCTCGTCCATTTAGGAAATTGTTTTACACTTTAGGAAATTTGACTCTATCGCTAAGAGTTAGATGAGAAGATTAATACCACTTACATCTGTATGTGAAATATGAATCTGTGGCCAGCAGACAGTTAGCTTAGCATAAAGACTCAAACAGGAGGAAGAAGTTAGCCTAGCTATGTTCAAAGGTAACATGATCTGCCTTTTACAACGAAAACATATTGAATGTGTTAATTACTGAGGTGCTCTTAGGCAAAAACATTGTTTTGGACAGATTGGTGTTTCCAGTTTTTATGCTAAGCTAAGCTAAATGGCTGCTGGCTCCAGTTGCATTTACCATGCAGATGTTGGAGTCATATCGGTCCTCCCTCAGCAAAAAAAGCAAATAAGAGTTTTTACCAAAATATCTAGCAATTCTCTAAAAAAGAATGTCAAATGTGTTTGTGACAACTAAAATATCTGTCTTTATTTTTTAACCAGATGGCTTTTTGAGACCCGTCTGTCATCCGTGCCAACAGATGCATTTTCCAGCATGGTCAACATCTCAAGGATGTGAGTGATAATTTATTCAGTGGGGTTATTCCATTCAACACTATACTCACAACACTATTTAACTTAACAAACATGAGCCCTTCACATTTGCTGTCATCCACCTGTTGTCTTTCAACTGCTTCGCTCAAAAAATGGAAATCTATCCCAGTTTCAAACGGCCCACCCCTTTCCTTTTTGTCTTCCACCCAAGCAGATGATATGCTCTCTGTTTAGTATCACTGCTGGCTCCTAATCACAGCTGGAAGCGCAAATGCGTTCCTTCGATAGGAATGTTGGTCCTTCGACCGCAGCGGGGCTTGGACATTGCCTAGGTATTCCAGCAGAGCTTTTTGGGCGTGTGGTGATTTTAGACTCCCAAAAGAGGTGAAGTCTCTGTGTAGATGTAAAATATACACTTGAGCCTTGATCCCCTGCCTCTGAGTCTGAATCAATGTCTGCGTCCAAGTCATGCATGAAGGGAGGTGGAGGAGTTTTTCTGCAAGCCTCAAAAGCCACGAGTGCTCACAGCCAGCATTTCTATTGAATCTCTGTTGTCTATCCAGATAAAATGATAGAAAAGCAAAAAATGTTATTCAGATTCTCAAATACAAGCTCTTTTTTTAGTTTGTGGACACAGAGGTGTGTTTTATTAAGTGCCCAGTAATAACTATAAGTAAACAGAATATATGTTATGTGTTTTTTTCTTGTAAGTAAGTCATTTATAAAGGTTGCTCAAGTGCTAAGTTCATGGTTTATTTAAAGAGCATACTTGTTACCAAGTAATAACAAATGGGAGCGGAGTGACTGATGACTGGGTAGTGTATATGTGAGGTGCATACCTGTAAAATTACCCGTGACTTTGGAGGCTTCAGACAAGGTGGGCTGATAAATTCAGGAAAGAGTTGCCAGCTTTAGGATCATTTTTAGAGCCAGCACACTTAAACTCATTTATGAAAACAGGTCTTATATTTCGCTTGCACGCTGACAAAGTGCTCACAAGTTAGATAGATGGTTAAAAAAACAACATTGTTTTGATATTACAAAGGCAGTTCGTACGTTAGATTTGATCTAAGCTCTGTGTATTTCTTGTAGACATATATCAGTGGACGTGACACTGCAGAGACTGGAGAGGCACTCGTTCTACAGCCTGAGGAAAATCACCCACATGTGAGTAACTAAAGGGAAAGGGCACGCTCTTTATTGATCTTTATTGATTAAGCTGTTCCATTGGTCTCTGGAGAGAAAAATGCTTCATTTTGAACCTTGCCAGCAGCAATTGGAAGCAAGGAAGAAACACATTAGAAGCTTATTTCTCTCCTGCGCACTACTTACTGCTCCTCATCAGAGTGGTACAGAGCACTTTTGCCTCACCGACAGTTAAAGAAATTGAAAAAGAATACCCTGTTGTGGGATTACTACATGCAAATTAGATGAAAAACAGCTCAATTTGATGAAATGCCTTATTATCTAGGCCATTATTACCGAGCCTGGTCCAAACAGACAGCCACAATGAGCATGTTAGAGCAGAGAGGCCGAACAACAGCCAGAATTTGGCTTCTCTCCTCGTCTTCTTCATGCTCCAGCTCTTGTTGAAGCGGCTCAGGGGAAAAAGTCTTGCAAGGTGCACTCTATTCTCAATTATGGGATTGAGATTTATGGCTGAGTCTCCGGGTGGACCACACACTTTCCAGCAGAACACCTCCTAGCACTTCATATATTACTGCAAGACTTCCTGCCTATGTGAATGATTTGTTCCAAGTTACAGCATCTTGTAACACAGCAGTTTGTGTACACGCAATTTGTTTCCACTCTTCAATTACTGCATAAAATTTAGCCACGTGTAGCCGTTTGAGACAGTAATTATAATTAACAGCTACAGAAATTAATTTAACATGACTTGATGCATGTGTGCGTATCATTTGACAGTCATTTTTATCTTAATTATCCTTCCTTTTAGCCTACCGAATTCCAGACATCAAAATACAGACAGAAATGATAATTCAGACCATGAGCTGAGGGTTGTATCTGTGTTCTGGTGGTGTATTTTGGATCACTGGGGCCTATTTGCCGCTGATTGGTATGGTGTAGTGCCATTCATCAGATAATGGCATCTCTCTCAGGTTTCCTTCAGGGTCAGACACAAATTAATGCTCTGCTTCCTGTTGGCTGCTTGAGGCCGACAGCAGCTGTGGATCCAGGACTGCAGTCGAAGCTGAGAACTCAGAGGGGGCTTGGTGAACTTCATCATGCCACTATTGAGATAAAACACCAGTTTTAGGAATTCTTGTTTTTTTACTGGGAAGTAACACATTTTTAGATAAATGTAAAGTTTTTTGGAAAATGATAGGGATACAGTACATAGACGCACACTTACGAAAGCTTCTACATTCTTGCTCATTTTAGGGGAAAAATTCTCTGGCACAAATTAAAGTGTGTGTTTTATTTTTACAGTAGCTTAAATAATCGATATTTTTATATTAACTCTGGGTCAAACTAATATGTCCAAATGTGAAGAGCTGCTTGTGGTGATGAATTAATAGCCAACTCTGCACTTCCCCTTGGCTCTTTGGAACTTTACAGCATCTTTAAGATGATTGTTTTGGTTTTATGGCTGGTAACTTCCACAGAAAGCAGCTGTTTTCAGCAAAAAAACTCTAATAAACACGCAATGCGCCACTTGGGGCAGGCAAAACAATAATAATTAGCGACTAGCAGGTGAATGTAGTGAAGCATTTTTCAGTTAAAGAGCTAAATTTCCCTCAGGAGTTAGTGGACAACAAAAACAGAGCTAAAATGAAAGAAAATATTGGACTTCTGTTTGTCTGGTACCCACAAATGCAGCTTTAAAATAATGCTAATGTTACCCAATGTCTGCTGGATGATTAAATACGCAACGAGAACGAGATTTAGAAGATTTTTATAATTTGTTCTGCTGCCACCAAGTGGCCCAAAAAAATAAATAAAATCTTCTTTAACACAACCAAATAGATATTGTCACATGAGAAGAAGAAAAAATGCCAGCTTACAGACAAAAAACCAGAAGATCTTCTCAATATGGAAAAAAGGATATATTTAGTTCATATCTCAACTGCGATAATGTGTAAAAAACATAAAATAAAAGTGAACGTTTTAGTCATAAGTGCATCATGAGCACAATTTAAGGGTCTGTCAGTTTTCTTTCACATTTTTCACAGTTTGTCTCATTTTAAGATTAAGATGGATTCATTTTTGCCTTTGAAGAGTCTCTTCTCCGTGTTTTTTGAGCAGGGCAGCCCATTTTCCTATGTGATGATGGTACTATTTACCTTGGCTACATGAACCTGATTGACTTTTTTAGAAAAGCTGGATACAAGAGTGCGAATCTCTTCAGATTGCTTAGTTAACATGACCAGCCAAAGTTACCACGGCTGAAGAAAAAGAAGAAGACCACCCACAAAAAACGTTATCAAAAGAAGTAAAAGGAAATAAAAGTCCCAGCAGCCCTGAACTGACTGATCCTCCGAAGTTCAAAGAGATGTGACGAAGTTTTGTAGCCTGCTTGACAGACTTTGGAGTGATTATATTCACTGATAAAACTGCCCACTGGTGTTTCAGTGTAATTTTTACCCAGCAGAACTGTGAAGATGAACCTCTCCCACTGAGAGACCTCCATTGACCTGACCACGTCTGTCTGCTGGGCTGACTGTGGTTTGCCAGGTGTGTGAAGAAGGGCCAGCACGAACGTTCCAGAGCACCACATGACCTCAGACAGCAGAGAGAGAGGTGTTTAGTCCAGCCCAGGGCGGACCAGAGTAAACACACTAATGAAACACTAATTGGACTCTACTTCCGGCTGTGGTTGTCTGCACCGGGTTTCCCTTCTCTTGCACAATAACATGCACCTTGTCCTGCTCTGTTGGCAAGTTTTTAGACATGGCCACGACCCATACTTCTGTCTTTTATGTTCTAAATTAGTTAGTTATTATGTAGACGTGCATTTTCAGTCATTTTTTTTTACCTTGTCTGTTCTTTCAGAGAGATACGTAATGCAAAAAGTCTGACCTACATCGACCCAGAAGCCTTTAAAAGTCTCCCAAACCTCAAATACCTGTGAGTATTTTTCATACCCTTTTTGTCATTGAATTCCACATACTGACAACATTATGGTAATCCAAAAAGATGAGGGGTGTGTATTTAAAATGCTTCAATCTGGTAATCATTTAGACATTGTGATCTATTCATAGCAATGTGTGTAACGGTATGGGCAAGACTGAGTCATGCTTTATGTGAGTTTAATGCAGTGGTACAGGTTGACTTAAGAAAAGTGACTGCACACTGAACATTTTAAAAGATATTCAACAGATTTGGCCTGAGAATGAAAGATGTCAAACTTATGGGATTTTTTGACTTATGGCTAGAAAATTATAGGGTGCTGTTTCCCCATCGTAGATCAAAACTGTGTACTAAAATCTAAAAGAATCCCTGGCTTGCAACCAGACAATTTGCCTATTTGCTGTCACAAAGGCATATGCCAGTGAATGTATTTGGCTAGTTATTAAATGAAGTCTTCTACTAAACTCTGATCTTTAGGACATGATATTATCCCACAGAGGATTAACAATAAGGTAACATCTGTACAGGAGCTTGTGTAGTCTCTTTTGTGTCTACTGTATGTCCTGACTGTTTCTATACTCTTGCTCTTCAGGGGAATTTTCAATACTGGCATTACTTTCTTCCCCGACTTGAGCAACATCCGCTCTAATGACATGAACTTCATACTGTAAGTTGCTCTAATTTTACAACGTTTAAACTAGGTACACTAATCAATATTTATGATCGCTAAAACTGTTACTTGTAGCATTTTAATGTCAGCGATTCATTGCCACATTAATTCAGAGCCATTACTCTAACTATCATAAACCAACAGGACTGTCAGTACGATGATAAGCCATCATCAGCTCACACTATATTTTATACCGTTTAAGGAACAGAAAGATGGATGCATTCTTCCAGTGCAAAGAGAGGTTTTAGGGGTTCATAATTTTTGCAGTGTCACAATAAATAAATAAATTAATAAATTGAAAGAGCAATGAAAAAAAAACACTTCTATCATGTTTCTTTTCCTTCTAAGAAAATAGGGCACCGCATTGTCAGGATTATGGGAAATGCGGTTTCAGTTTTAAGAAATGCTACTACTAACAAGGCCACTTTCCTTCATAAATTTGATTGTGTGTTATTTATGTACAACATGTTACATAATCAGAGTGTCTGTCTGTGTGTGTGTGTGTGTGTGTGTGTGTGTGTGTGTGTGTGCGCGTCTTTGTTTTTGAGTCACAAGGCATCTGTCTTTCCATGCATAAACCTCTGCATGAAATTAAATGAACCACATCTGTACACACGTCTCTGTGTCATCACCCTCTCAGCTCTTATCTAATTTAATTTTCCTCCCGAGTCATAACACTGGAGAATACATTTATCAACTACATTCCTCCCGTTGACACTCCTCAGTGAAAGGTATTTATTTACAACACCACTTCATTTCCTCTGTATTCGGCGTCTTCCTTTGCAGGGAAATTGCTGATCATCCGTACATCACTGAGATCCCGAGCAACTCATTCCGTGGCATCACCAGTGATGTGCTGACAGTGTAAGATATCTGCAAGAGCAACCACATGCATGCAGCATTTAGATGCTCACATATACCGTATATAAATGCCCCAAAAAGAAAAAACATACACTTTTTTTTATACAAAATGCAGAAGAAATTTAAGAAACTGTAGCAAATGCACAGTGAGTGCTATAACGCCAGTATTGTCCTTCATCCCTAAATCCATTCCAAACACAAAAATAGCCACTAGAAAGAGTGGATATTGGCCAAAATTAACTCACTTTAAAAGCATGTCCTCATTTTGAACTGACTTGAATTTCAAGCTAGCAAAAACAATTACACAGTCATAGCCTTACACAACGGGCAATCACATGTATGTCATTAGGTTTTGGAGTGAGGAAGCGATTTGAATCCCCAAAACAGGAATTTACAGAAACTGTTGGGCTAAAAAACTCAAAATTGCACAGGCAGATCAAACCTCACCATAGAATGGGAAATAAGTATGTCCTACTTATCTCTGTCACTGCTGCGCAGAAACTGATGAAGCGTCCACATGTGGAAAATATTTTCATTCAGTAAACTAAACCTAAAGAGACAAATGACTATTTTCTTCCATTTTCTAAACCTCTGTCATTCCAGGATGCTGTATGGAAATGGCTTCAGAGAAATCCAACATCATGCCTTCAATGGGACCAAGCTTGATCAAGTGTAGGTATTTTGTTATGTGAACTCCATAAACACCTTGTTTGATTCATTTGACAACTGTTATAAGACTATTCAACACTTTAGGAAATATTCACTTGCTTGCTAAGAACGATACCACTTTAAAGTTTGAATGGTAAATATGAAGCTACAGCCAGCAGCCATTATAGCCTGGCTATTTGCAAAGGTAATAAAATCTTCCTATGAGTACCTCTGAAGATGACCTATTAACCCATCATATCTCATTTAATCCTTTACTTATGAGTTGGATTATTCCAGAGGTTTCTTTGTATTTTCAGACTCTATGCTAACATTATGCTAAGCTAACAGACTGTAGCTTCATATTTATTATACAGATGTGTGTGGTATCAATCTTCTCAGCTATCTCTCGGCAAGAAAGTGAATAAGCATATTCCCAAAACGGTTAAAGTATTCAACAATGCTGTTCAACTGTTTCAGACAAATAATCAATACACTAAATAATCCGACTGAATAATCATTGCAGTGTTTTAGTGTTCTTACTTGTGTAAGATTATTTAATATTTACTTGATAAACATTCTTAAATTCAATTATTATCTTTCATGAGGACACCAAAAGCATTCGATTCAGAGGTCTTACATTTTTCAAAAAATTTAGTTGCTCAATATTTTGCCTGGATTAAATCATTTCTGACATCTGGCATGTGTAGGCTATTTCCTTACCCCAAATTGCACTACACAAACAGCAGGATCACAGTTGTGTCTCTACAGGCCTTCTCATATGTACTCAAAAGGGCCTAAGCCCAGCTCTTGATTAGTAAGCTGGAGTTCTCATGGGAAAAAATGTTTCCAAAAGAGGGAATCAGGAAGTCTGCATTAAGAGTTCCCCTCTCCCATACACTCAGTGACACTGGACCCTAAATCTGTGTCAGACTTCAGAAATCAATTTCACACATGTATATTGAATAGCCTCAGCTGGATAAATCACGACAAAAGGGGTGAGCATTGCTTCCTTTTTCTCGTTTGTCGCAACATGTTTTCTTTCTTCGTGTCACCCCTGGTCTAGAATACTGCATATTCAGGATATGAGGTATTAATGATATTAATTTAAGACCCCTCTCCTATTTTAAAACACCTACACACATCCCAGGTCCTTATAAGAGTGTAATTAAACCATTGGTCGGTGACTAGTGAGTCTTTGCACATGGGTGTTTGTGTTGGCGCCTGATCGGGTCTGAGGGGAGAACTGATCCCAGCACAGCCTGACCAAGACAAACACAACCCTCACAGGTCTATTATCCTCATAAGATTTAAGAGATTCAGGGAAATGTGTAGTGAGGGTGCAGTGTGTTTAAAGAGCATGCCATCACATCTTATACTGTCTAATTTGAATCAACAACATGAGTGAGACCCTTCTCTGTCATGTTTCACCCCTGAAACTAGAGAAAATAAACTGAAATGTGCAGTGACGAGGTTTGGGAAAATATTATGCCATGCCTGGCCTCTGTCAGCCTGATTGAAATGTGAAAGATACCTTTTCTCTTAATAAACTTAAATTTGTGCTTTCCTGTCCAGCGACCTTCACAGGAATAAGTATCTTACCAAGATGGATGAAAGGGCTTTTGCGGGCACCATCAGCGGCCCCATGCTTCTGTAAGTACCTGAAGGGTTGAAAATTTGAGCCACTCTCATAATTACACACTTTTTTTTTTTTTCACATACAGTACACCTTTAAATCTTGAACTTAATCAGCTCCAAGATGAGCCACAGTGCTTTAAACTCAGTTTTGTTATAGTTTTTTGCAGATTTCATTTTTCTATTAATATTACAACATAAAAAACTGACTGTATTTAAGTGAATGAGTAATTTAGACAACTAATCTGTTAAAAATAAATAAATGTAATAATAATTTCAAAAAGTTGATGAAGTGGATCTTAGTAAAATATGGTATTGGTTACAAAATATAATAAACATTTGTTACAGCAAACATAAATACTATGTAACATTTTAAAGAGGAAAAACACATATTTCCATATGAATTAAAATGTTGAACTTAAATCTATAGCTAATGTTGGCAAAATTGTTGTGTGACTTATGGCATCATTTCACTGACAATACCATTCTTCTCTCTGTGTGCTACTGTTAAACTACGTTTTAGTAAGTATAGTAATACCATAACCTTTACACTTTTTGGCTTTGAGATAAATGTAAGATTGATAACTTCATATACATCAGACAGGCAGACATTAATGTTTTATTGATCTTCTCATCTAGCTAAGTTTTACAATTTCATATCGAGAACCATTTTCAAAGCATATACTGCAAATGAATTAATAATAGCCCTAGTTTAGTAATTCACACCATGTCAAGTTAGATTTTATTAATTTCCTCATTCATAATGTCCAGACGAGATGAGACATGTCTGTGAAATGGGATAGCATATCATCAGAGAGCAAAAGTCATTCCTCCACAGCTGTGTCTTTGACCAGGAAATTTGAAACGCATTGTGTGTGAGTGTGTGAGAGAGAAGCTTTCGACGTTTCTTTGATACTGTCAGAATTTTTTGTTGTCGTTCTCAAGGTTTTTAAAGCCAAGTCCTCGTTTTTTAAAGGTGTCTGATGCCAAAGCCATCTACCACGGCTATCTAGTTGCCGTTATGGCTCTCATCTAGCCATTGAGTGTCTGGTTAGGTAAATGGGGTTCGTGTGCAGGTCTTCTTCCTCTGTTCCACTGAGGAACATGTCCTGGGTGAGGTCACCTCAATGAGGTCATGAGCTAAACATCTGGGAATGACAAAATCAGACTGACACTCACAGAGTCTGTGCTGTTTTTTTTTTTTTTTAGAGCCTTACACAATGTGTCCCATGAGAGAAAAAGGGAGCAAAGGACAAAGAAGCGAGGGGAGCAAATGGGACTAAAAAAGAACAATTGACCTCTTAGCAAATATGAAATAGTTTTGCCTGTGTTTCTTTTATTTAATCACATTAACCAGCAGATACAATTACTTAGAGGTTTAATGGGTTAGCAAACTAAAGAAAGCAAAAGAGAATTTGGCCTTTAGTTGGCCTGTGGAAGGGGGCAGTCCAGTACAGCAGAATGTCCTGATAATGGGATCTCACAGGATGTTGGTGAGATTGTCAGTCCCCTGCATGTCTTTGTCCTGAGGAGGTTGAGCTGGTTTTGGCATGATGGTCGAGTGCACGAAATACCACACGTAATTGTTTAAAGATGATGAAAGACTGAGGAGCTCACTCTAGGAAACAGATGGAGGGTGTTGTTTATCATCTATCTATGAGCTATCTGCTCTCATCATGTCTAGCTCCACTGTAGATTTGCTGATAGTACGTTTGTTCCAATGTTGAAAGGTTCTGGGCGGCTCTTTCAGGTTGGCAGATGAAAGAATAGTATTCAGTATTGTTTATTAGCATTCAGTTAGTGTATTCTTATATGTTATCGACTGTATCAGGGATGTAACTTAGCCACGTTTGTGACAAGCAGTCCATACAGCATTCTGTGATTTCGGTCACAAAACGTTCATAAGAAAAGTCTAAACAGATCCCACAGATGTCTTCTCTTTGGTTGGAAAGATAAAATGTTTGCCAGCGGTTAAATTAACATTTAAATCTAGTATTTCCACGGACTAAACGGCAGTGGACTTTAGGTACATTCCAGCAAAGAAGAAGCATAGAGCCACACAATCTGTGGAAATGTTGGATTTGAGCGTTGGTTTTGACCCAGGCACACATTTTATCAGTCTTGGCAGAAATATAAAAATACCTTTGAAATTACAACAGGTAAAAAGATTGCTTAGTGAATACTATGTGACTTGGGTCATAGAATAACATTTGGAGTCCTAAAGTCCCAAAGGCTAGGATCATCCATTCATCATCACTCTACTGTTATTAGAACCAAAAAACAAAATCTTTGATGCATCTAATGTATCTTGTAATGTATCTTGTTAAATTCTTCTATTTCCTTTCTGTCTCCAAGAGACGTGTCCCTAACAGGGATCACCTCCCTCCCGACTACAGGTATGGATTCTCTCCGGGAGCTGAAGGCACGAGATGCCTGGGCCCTCAAGAAACTGCCGCCCATTAAAACATTCAAACACCTCACCATCGCTAACCTCACCTACCCGAGCCACTGCTGCGGCTTCAAAAACCTCAAAAAGAAACGAGGGTGAGCTTTTGTCGATTCTTCATTTTGTATTTGTTGAAGGTCAGAGAAATCAAGCGGAGGCATCGCAAGAAGTGTGTCCATAGTGTAAAAGACAGTATCCAATAGAATGCTCTTGTAGTCTGTGTTTTTGGGGCATTAGGTTGATTTACCACAGTGAGTGGGGCAGCTGCACTTGTATGGTGTGGATTTTGGCTGGGATTGAATCAACTCTCTGGCGTGTTTACCTCTAACTTCCTACAGTGCTTCCATAATTAGTGTCAGTCATTGCTGTTATTGTAGGAAGAAGGTTGAGCCAGTCTAATAATGACTCTCAAAACAGGAATCACTTTTCTTTAACTGGATATATAAATTATTCGATTTGACTTGACACTTAATGCTAGTGTGGCCTGAAGCCAGGTGTGTTTTTTGTATAATTTAGAGCTACGGTATTATTTTATGGACTCAATCTCATGTGTATCTGTGTTTTGCAGCTTTTTGGAGTACATCATCTGTAACCTGACTGCTTTCTACGACCAGCATCACAAGCGCTCTGTGGGGCCCCTCCGCATTCCTTCCCTCCAAGGGGACAGTGTTGTGGAAACAGTCCCAGACCAGGAACCAAACGACGGAGGCCACAGAGAGTCCCAACAAGACTGGAGGAGAGGTGACTTCCATGGCAGCCTCCATTACCACGCCTACTTTGGGGGTCAGCCAGATGAGGATGTGGGTTTTGGAGAGACCCTCAAGAACCCCCAGGAGGATACTAGCCAAGACTTTGACAGTCGTTATGATTATGTGGTGTGTGAGGAAGGGGAGGAGGTGGCGTGTGCACCAGTGCCCGATGAGTTCAATCCTTGTGAGGACATAATGGGTTTTGGCTTCCTGCGAGTGTCGGTGTGGTTTGTGAGTCTGCTGGCTATTCTGGGAAATGTGGTGGTGCTTCTGGTGCTGCTAACCAGCCACTACAAGCTCTCAGTCTCCCGCTTCCTCATGTGTCACCTGGCCTTTGCAGATCTTTGCATGGGGATTTATCTGCTGCTTATCGCCTCTGTAGACCTCCACACACGAGCAGAGTATTTCAACCACGCCATAGACTGGCAGACGGGCCCCGGCTGTGGACTTGCAGGGTTTTTTACGGTCTTCGCGAGTGAGCTGTCTGTTTACACCTTGACAGTGATCACTCTGGAGAGGTGGTACGCCATCACCTTTGCAATGCGGCTGGATCGTAAGCTGCATCTGCACCACGCGGCAGTCGCGATGCTAGGCGGCTGGATCTTCTGCCTCCTTCTGGCTCTGCTCCCACTGGTTGGGGTGAGCAGTTACCAGAAGGTCAGCATCTGTCTCCCAATGGACACCCAATCCAGAGTGGCTCAGGTCTACATCTTGTCAGTTCTGGTCCTCAACATCCTGGCCTTTTTCGTTATCTGTGCTTGCTACTTCAAGATCTACTGCGCAGTGCACAACCCTCACTACCGTTCTGGATCCAAGGACACCAACATCGCCAAGCGCATGGCTGTCCTCATCTTTACTGACTTCTTGTGTATGGCACCCATCTCTTTCTATGCCATGTCAGCCGTGCTGGACCGGCCCCTCATCACTGTCTCCAACTCCAAGATTTTATTGGTGCTATTCTACCCGCTCAATTCCTGTGCCAACCCGTTCCTCTACGCCATCTTCACTAAGGCCTTCAGGGGGGATGTGTTCATCCTTCTCAGTAAGGTGGGCCTTTGTCAGCAACGGGCACAACTATTCAGAGGACAGACGGTCTCATCAAAGGGCAGCAGCGGGACATCTCAGGTCCGCAGAGACAAGGATAAGGTTAGGAAAGGTGGAAGTGGAGGTCAGGAAGAGGTGCCCATCCACCTGAAGAAGTGCTCCGGACATACCTACCAGCAGGCAGTCTGCCAGAAGACAAACCCAGAAGAGAGCCAGAGCCTGAACACGTGAGCAAAACACCAGCCTGCAAGACAGGTTCAGGTGTGAGGAGAGGCCTTGAAGTGTTTGTGGACAGATCTGTTTGGATATTTAACAGAAAGCTCTGTATTCTGTATCTGCTTCACTTTTCAGGCCAAGTTCAGCTGTTTTCGCAATTTGGGCTGTGATGATTTTATGGTTCGAGTTGTTGGAGAATATCAAGTGTCACTGAAATATGAGCCAGACTTCATCTCACTTATAGTCTTTTGTATTTGAAGGGATTGACTAGGATAGAGAAGAGATTATTAAACTCAAACATTCATATATTAACATATTTTTTCCATTATCTTTAATTATATATTGAGTTTAATTAATTATTAATTATCTCTGCACAGTCTGGCGTTGATATACAGTTATATATAACAGATTTTCTTCAAGTACTTCATTTCCCTGTGTTATGTAAACTTTTCTGAGGAGCTCTATTTATACTTGGTTAGCATGGATTCACACAGGATCAGGTGCTACGGGAAAAACTGAGGTCTTTTCATTCATTTCAGTGGGGGTCGTGCATTTCTGCACCAGCAGTCCGCCACGCAGGGGTTACCGCAAAAACCGCACCGCCGTGTGGGAGAGAAGTTGATCCAAATCCAACTTTGGGGAAAACGGAGCTTCACATCAAGCTCTGCAAGCCAATCAGACACTCAGATCAGTCAAACCTCCACAGACAGCCTGAAATGTCTCTAAATCAGAGACTATCCAGGTGGATTCACGGACTAAACTCTGATAATATACCTGTGTGTGTGTGTTCTGACTTCATGTACCAGCTTCTAAATCTAAGTCCGACTCGCAATTTACGCTGCAAAATAATGACACGAGGAAGTTTAATTTGGTTTGAGAGAGAGAGAGAGATAGAGAGTAACGATAACAGAAAGCGATTGCTGGCCTTGATGAAGCTGTTAATCAGAGAAATAAAAAGTTAGACGACCCTGCTTTGAGTTGCCGCAATCCCTGATCCTGTGTGAATCCGTGCTTATTGTGTTCAAGGACAGCCTGCTGGCTCAGTGCCGTTCACAGTGGAAACTTTATCCAGTTTATGAATTTCTAAAAACACTGCATTACTTGTTGCCTTATCAATACCTCTCTATGTAATGTAAATACGCACTAGGTTGTGGTGATTTATGGAAGAAAACTGAACACATTGTCTGCATTTTTTGTCTGTTTACCTGAAACTGAAACGTGTAGTATGTATAGTACTTGACTGTGATGCTGGAAAGGGTGCAAGTGTACTCTGGAATTGTGCTTTTATGTGGCTTATACCTGCACCAAATTGATGTATCACTTTCTTAGATTCATAAAATATTTGTGTACTTTTGTTCTCTATGTTGAGTATTTTTAATGTAACCAAATATTGTTACTTTTCCTTTTTTCATGTCGATCCAGCAAAAATAGTTTGCAGAGGTACGTCCTCATCTCCCGAGAGCATGTGATCCAATTACAAAAGTAAACACGAGACATATTTGAGTATTAGCAATTTTCTACAAATTACAGTCAGGTATGATAATCACAAATATATACTTATGAAGCCTTGTCTCTCCTTTGGAATGCCATGGTTGTTTTTCTAGCACGATCGTGATATTTTTCCATCCTCTTACGGAAACAAGTGACTTATACAATCAGCAGAGATAGCTTTGCCTTTGGAGGGAGAGCTTTAAGCAAATACAGCTGAGACACGTGCGAGCTGCACCGCTCAAACTTGTGCGATATTGAGCCATTATGAGTTAAAGGACACCCTCTGCCAATGGCAGCTTAACATCTGGTTAGCATTTCATCTGCTGGGTGACATTTTTTCAAGGAGCTATACAGATGAACAGGGGGGACTTTCCAGGAAAGGGGGATCATTTCAGACCTTTTTTAATTTTGCTTGCAAAGTCGTCGTGAAGATATTTGACCAGACTGCTGCTGGACAGTTTGTTTCAGTATGAAAAGCATTGCACAACATTCCCAACTTTATATCACACTAATGCAACTCTCAAAGCATCAGCAGCAACAGTGAGTTTGTAATGGCTCAAACCTCAAAACTGGAAGGATTTCTAGTTTTAAAGTTGAAAAAATTAAGAGTGGCATCTGCTCGCTGTGTTCCAGACTTGACTCACGCTGTAAATTCCTAACAGACTAACAGGACATCATTTTCAGCTGAATGTTTTCCACAGCTACATGTCCATCTCTTTCAATCACCCACTAACAACAACCCAGTGTGGACCCTTCAAGAGCTGGAGCATGATGTGCCTGGCTGCACTTGTGAGGGCCCCCTCCCTTCCACTGCCAGTTAATGTTAACTCACAGTTCATAGTTGTTTCACAAGTGTGAGCATGTCAAGGTTGATAAAAATCAAAATCACTGCACATTTGCTTGAGTGACATGTAAATCCCGATGGCCTAAAGCCATCAGGATTATCAGACAAAATATCAGAGATTTGTGGGTTGTGTGCATGTAAGTTCACAACCTAACCGATAGACAGAAAGAGACGGACAAACCGATCGAGACTTCAACTGGATTTATTTTGATATTCTTCATGTAGCCGGTTCTCAGCACTGCCTGATCATTCCTCTCTCGGTATTTCAAATAAACCCATCTCTGAGCTGTTTCTCAAATAAGCAGGGAAGGACCCGACGATGCACCTCTCGCTAACACCAGATTAGGTTGCTGAACTCAGATACAATGGGAAAAGAATCATGAGTAAGACTGAACGGAGAACCTGAGGTTTCTGTCAGGAGATTTAGAGTAGCCTTGGCTGCTCAGAGGAGGTCAAAGTCTTCGAGTATCCATCCAGTTCTTGTTCATGGGAACATCAAATCCCCACATTTATGACGTCATTACGTACGTTATTCCATGGTTTGGTAGGCATGGACAATCCTCTTGAAGAGTCAAGTTCATCTCGCTTACAGAAAACTCTTGAATGATTACTAGACCAAACCACAACATTTAAGTCAGGAAAATGTTTTGTCCATTGTTGTTCTGAAAGTGGTCCTACTGATCTTAGCAGTAAGCAGTAGCAGGAGACAGTTGTACATTTTCTACTCTCACCAAACTTTAAAAAAAAAAATTTTAAGATTATTTTTTTGGCCTTTTATGCCTTTATTGATAGTACAGCTGAAGATAGACAGGACAGAGGGGGCCGAGAGAGGGGGAAGTGACATGCAGTCGTCCGATGCAGGATTCGAACCGGGGCCAGCTGCAGCAAGGTCTATAGCCTCCACAAATGGGGCGGCCACTTAACTCACTACGCTACTGGCCGCCCCCTCACCAAACTTTTTGCTATGACATATCATTGATCCATGAACACTATGCTAGACAATAAGTCAATCTATGCATTTTTCTATTTGTGTGGACCATAACAAAATCATTAGCTTGCCCAGGTGGAGTGGAACCAAAATGGCATGAAACCAAAATAACTAAATCAGAACGCCATATTGTTCATTAAATGCGAACAGGAGGAAAACCTGGCCAAAGGCCTCAACAAATAAAGTATTTCAATTACCAAAGTGTGCCAACTTTGGTGGTTGCAGTTGGTAGATGGGGCTAATTACTTGTGCACTGATGCTCGCAAAGGTCTGTTCTTGTGACAACTTAATTTTTTCAAGGTCTAATACCAAAAGATGCTGGGGCCTGCTTGGGGAGACTGAGGTGCATTAAGAGTGTAGATTTGCATACTGTTCTCTTTTGCTATAGATGATTAGTCACATGCAGCTTTCTACTTCCTAAAGAACCGAATCAGCAGTGGTGTGAACTCAAGTCACAAAGTTTAGACTTGAGTCAGACTGAAGTCTTGAAATAGACGGTAAAAAACGAACTACCTCGTTGACGTGTCATTCGATCATGCGTAAAGGCAAAAGTGTTCTGACCATACTCGAAGGCAGGGCAAGACATGATCATATACAGGGTTAACGGCGCACACTTTCATTGTGTTGCACTCATCTGTGCATACAAAAAGTGATCAGCGTAAATGTGTGAAGAAAGAAAAAAATCAGCTTTACGGGGAAGTTTTAAACACTGACTACCTTCTCACCTCAACACATGCTCGACTGTAAAGGTGTTTGTGGAAGAGGATTCAGGCGCCACACAACAAGCACTTCAGTTGGAGCCTACTGCCACCTCTAGACCTGACGAAAATCAAAGAAGACATGCAGACTAAGAACGCAATTTGCAACACTGAGAGAATCAACTCTTCATTTCCTTGAGCGGACATTTTGACATGTTATAGCAGGAAAAGCACAGGTGTTTCAAATAACATTAACTGCTCTAAGTGCCCTGGTAAACCGTGTGACAGCGAGCCAGCATGCACAATACCAACACCCTGAAACTGAAGCAGCTGTGTCGTATTCAACCTTCATCCATTTTATTATTTACACCAGTTGATTTTCTGCTGTGAAATGCACAAACTAGTATCAAAAGGTGTATTTGGCAGTGTACACCAGAAGGCAGACATAATGACTTGCTTAGGACCAAACACAAAGCCAGGACTCTGTCTTGACTTAAGACTTGAGTTTTAGTTGTGACTTCTAAAACCATTTTCTCCCACCTGTGTCCCACTGGACTCACTCCTTTCATTATGGGACACTGTAAAAGCAATGAGACAATGGAGGAAACCCAGGAAAGGAGGAATCTCCATTAGAAACAGATAGAGGCTCTTTGTCCCAAAGAGCATCACACAGTAAACTCAACAGGCCTGGATACTACATTTTAGTGAAGCCTACAAACTCTATTTTGCCATGCAGCTGATTGGCAGTCACCGTCAGTTAGCTGGTAAGCAGAGAAAGCTACATAGTCTAAGCGAGACATCTCCAGGGCCTCATTATAAGCCTCATTCGCCAGCAGCTCAGACTCTTATGTCTGAGTGCCCAGGAGTAGCAACAGGGCCCACTTCATCAGGAGCAGCCAGGGATACATTCTTCCTCCACTAGGTCTGTTCAGGGCTGAATAAGTCTTTGTGAAGCGTGATATATTGTAGAAGTGACAGCCTGCCTCAAATCCATTTACAATCAAGGGTAAAAATCTCCATGTAGTTTTTGATTCAGCTTTAATCCCAGACAGCACCACACCTTTATCTCATAATTACCCACCAGGAAACACGCAGGGATTGTATCAGTTTGGGTAGGACTTAGAGGAAAGGCAGGGAGAGCAGCCATGCTGTGCTTACACTGACAGCTATCCAGATGCTGGATTAGACAGCTAGAAAAGTGGAATTGAAGACAGGCTGGGGCAAAATCTGGATCTCAAGTCCATGTTGCCTTTAATGTTCTTAGGAAGTAATTCCCAACCAGGGAACATCAGGTACTTGTGGCGTAAAAAGTTAGCCAGGATATTTATAAAGTAAAAAATAGAAATTAAGAATAATTTAAAGAATATATAAATACAGAGACATCTATAAACACTTGAAAACTGTTTTACAAACGAGCGTGTTAGAAAGCAAGCATAAAAATCAGAAAGTTAGCTGAAGAAAATGATAAATTATTTAAATAACTAGTTAAAAGAACCAGATAAACAGTTTGAATATTGAGGTAAAAGCAACTAATAAATGGTAAAAATACAGCTTGTAATAATAGTAATGAATAATTAAATAGTGAAACGTGATGGATAAAAAGTTGCTAAACAGAATGCTAAAAGCTCAAAGTGGTTGAAATTGCTAATAAAAATAAAATAGGTAACATTAACAGATAATAAATTCATCATAATAAATGAGCACAGAAGTTTGAACTGTCCCTGGAGCACAAACGCAAACCTGACCTGACTTAAACATCGACAGTTTATAGTAACAATGTCCACTTTTATATTTACAATGTGACATAACACCCAGTTTAAAAAAATCAAGTTAAATTGAGAACATTACATTGAGAACATGGCGGTTGGTGGACTTCATCTGATAAGGCTGTGTGGTTAAGTCTGACAAAACAGGATGGGAACCAGTGTTGTAAGGTAATATAACAAGACCTGAATAAAGACGTCGACAGTGACACTGATTTATTCACCTGTTTCAAAATTAAGGCTAAAAAAATGACTGCAAAGTTGTTGTTTTTGCTAAAGACAACTTAATGTATTCAAAGCACAACCGTCAGAGTTTTGTTCCAAACTTGATTTAATTAAAAAAATTTAATGATTATGAATACAATTCCTTGATCATCAGAAGCAGCTAGAACACACACGACAAAACAATTAGAAAGCAGGGAATACATTTTTAATAGACATCCTTTTCATAAGCTCAGCTATCATTTATGAATATTGTAAAACTGAAATAAAGTTCAAAAAGGCACACGCAACATTCAACGATAAGGACGTGAACAGAAAAATAAATAAGCAACTAAGAGCGGGTTTGAATTTGGTGACTAATAACCATGGAGCACTACTGAATGCTGACCTGAAAGCTCAGGATCACTCTTGGTGATTTTTTCTTGCTCTATTCAAAATGTGTCGATAATATCTCCCTTGGCACATCCGTTATATTTGTTATTTGATGATGGGCCACATTTGTGTGTCTACATAAAGATAAAGGGAATTACTTCTTAGTGAGGGAGAAAAAAATTAAATAAAAAATATTTGAAAGAAAAACAACAGACATCACTTCTCGGTTCAACCAGCTACCTTTGAGTGCTTCCTTGGTGTAATAATGTTTTTTTTTTTTTTAAACGTACTACTCTGTGCAGCTAACCATCAACCAAATGGACACAACAGTCAAAAAAACACATACTTTATTTCAAATTGCTGCCACAGGGGCACTAAAAACAAACTGCAGAGAAACACACGGCCCCCCCGAGTTCAACTCACTTTGATAGAAAATATTCTCATTTAAAAGTCATGGATAAAATGAAAGCACAGGAGAACATAATGGTGGACGAAATGGTTTGGAACACAGCGTTATGGAGCTTTGTCCAGCCAACAGAACAAAAAGGAACACTTATTCGATTATAAGAGCACAGTTTGGTGCGGCTTTCCAACCTTTCAAAATATAGAACATTTCGTGAACTTTCAGTAATAAATTAAAAAACAAAAAAAAAAAAAAAAAAACACCATCCTGCCAAACCAACAACAAAAAAAGAAAAAAAAAGAAATTGTCTATGTTACCATTTCAACAGTGACATTTTTTTGATTATGGGGTGTCCAAGATAAATAAACTAATACATTTCCAGAGAACAGTGGTGACAACACACACAGCACACACACACACACACACACATCAGTCAGCATACACACAGGTGATCATTCACCATATGCCCGTATAGTGAGCCACTATCTCTCACTCTCTCTCTCTCACACACACACTCACACACACACACACACACACACACACACACACACACACACACACACACACACACAGGACAGAGCACGCTGTGGCTATTGATTAACTTGACTGACTGATTTCACGACACACTGATAAACTGACAGTGCAAATTTTCAGATGGCTGCAGAGAAAACTAAAATAAGAGAAGATACACCAACAGGACAAACTCGCAGACATTTTGTACAATTCTTAAATGAATTCAGTGTTGGATCTGCTCTCTCTTCTTTTTTCTTTTGTTAAGTTTTGGGATAAAGATGGAATGAAGCTCCAGAGAAGCCGATGAGGAAAATAACAGTATTTTTGGATTCAGCACTGCTTAGATTAAAAAAAAAAAAAAAAGCCTCCAAACAACTACTTATTATTTTAGAATTCCTGTAATTTCACCTTCTTCATCTTAAGCCTTCATCAAATGTGTTTAAAAAATGTTTTAAAACAATAACAGGTTAACTACATAAAACACTCTGGAGCACCATTGTCATAAACATGAATTGAGACAGATTTTTACGATCCAAGAACAAAAATTAGAAGCCAAAAGGGTGATTCTGGCCATTCTAAAGGCAGCGATCTTGACTGGTGGCACTAAGTTTGGACTTAAATGTAGACACGAGTCAATCCAGTCAACCGACTACAGTGCATCATGAAGATGTTTCTCATCTACGGGGTTATAATGAATGACTTCTGACCTCCTGTGGCAGGGCAGGTCAGGTCACTCTGGTCCACTACACCTGTACGATGTGAAATGCTTACTTTCCAATGTATGCAAATTCTCTCAGGAAAAAAAAAAAAAAGGACAAGCCTGGAAGAAGCACAAAGAAACGATAAAGAACGCTCTGCTCACAGGCTTTCCCTTCCCCTGTAGGTTTCTCATCCCGCAAGGCTAGTCGAGTGTTTTTTTGACGACACCCAGGTTGTTGTTTTTTTTGTTTTTTTTAAATGGTACCTCACAGTCCTTTGGGTTTGTCAGAGTTCTCAAAGACTCAGAATTAGATTCCTGAAATGAATCCAGTCACAGGATATGGAAGGATATTGAAGTGTCTGTTAACTGGATAGTAGGAGCTACAGAGTGTCTGCTCCTGTTGCTTTGTCTTTTGTTTTTTTGTACTTCACCATTCGGCATCCCCAATGGCTTTGGAGAAGACATAGTCTCTCCCATTCAGATTCATGATCCCGTCCTTCAGGTGGAATTTCCATTTGTTCTTACTTCTGTGAATCTGGAGAGTAAAGAAAAGGAAATGAATGTTGTGGGCGTCGCGGACAGATGGACAACGTTTCATCTTACAGTGAACGCAGTCTCTAATGTCTTTAAACCGCACACACACGGGACTCAGCTGGACACAATTACTGCATTATTACAGAGTTCATCAACAGTTCCTTATACGATTTGAAATATTATCAAATAGTGTTGTAACACAGGACTGTGATACAGGCGATCAAACACGGCAAAAACAGCTAATATTCAGTCAAGACTGTCAAGTCCTCTGTAGTAAACCTGCTTTTGTTTATAGTTAAGTTACGTTTTATGATGACTGGAAAAAAAAAAGTCGGCATACTGGTATCTCCTTTACTGCAATATTCCTTAAAAAAATAAAACATTCAGCACACGGTTTACATTAAGTTATTGTATCCGTGAGTAATCATTATGCCCGTTTGTCCCAGCGTGTTGGCTGGAGCTCAGCAGGAGAGACCGTGGTGCCAGCAGGACGCACAATTTTACTTTCTCTTGTATTAATACCTTTGCTCATCGTCTGTGATGTCAAAGTCAGATTTCGACACTTTCAGAGGGAGTAAAATTGTGTGTCCTGTTCGATGGGATCAACTTATAAAATCCCACGGCCACCACAGAGCATCATCCTGCAGAGCTGCTGACAGTGACAAAGTAGCGCTGAACTTGAACAGACGAATATTCATAGTGTTAAAACAAACTTTCTAAATCATACTTTTTAGGAACCAATAATAGTTCAAACATTACCGTCCATTTCACTTTGAGTAGGGTACAGCTCTTTAGTGTTTATTGTGATCGGATTACCCGAGACACGTTAATGCCAAGTACAACAGTCCAATACCGATGACCTGTCCAGGCTTAGAGAGCTGAACCGGAACAACATGCTGTAGTGTAAAATCTACGTGTATAGGGGATATAAAAGGAATAAAAGGAAACATGCAGGTTGTGCCACATTCTCTCACCAAACAAATCATTACTTACCTTGTCATACTGGCACACGACTACATTCTCTGTATCAAACAGCTCCTGGTCCTCCTCGTCACTGACATCGTCTCCACTGTTCAGAGGCTCCTGGTGAGGAAACCGAACCAACAAGTTCAACAATATTAAATGTTGTAGACGTTTGTTGTTTCTGTTGGTGCAACAGCCGCTAAAATCTATTACACATTGGAACACACAGACACAGACAAACATCCCATTGATTTTGTTGTAGGAGAAACACACTTGTAAATGATCCGTATTTATTATCTGGGGAAGAGACAGTGTTATTATAAGATGTATAACATCTCGTTTTTATTTAACCGGAGGAAAAACATCTAAGCTTATATTGATTTATGAACCTCCTTTTTCAAACACTGACTCACAAGGAGCAATTCTAATTACTTCTGCTAAGCCTGACAGCATGCACCTCTGCAGCACAGCTGACATTAAACAACAGCATTTGTTTCCTCTGCTGCCCACCTCTTCCACCTGCCCGTCCTCTCCCCCATCCTTGTCCTTCTCCTCGTCGTCATCTTCATCGTACTCCTCCTCCTCATCCTCGTCTTCTTCCGAGGAGGTGTCTCCGGTGCCGTCCACCTGCAGCATCATAGGGGGCTGTTGGGCCTGAGGCTGGGGTTGAGCCTGGGGCTGGCCTTGCTGCTGGGCCTGTGGGGCTGCTGCAGCCTGGGCCTGCTGAACCTGCTGGACCTGAGCTGTTGCTGCTTGACCAGGCTGCTGCGCCATAGCTGCTGCCTGCATCACCTAACGGGAACAGAGCCCCAGACGAGAAAACGGTAATTCTCAGGTCATTAGTCTAATTAGGTAGTTAGTGTCAAAGAACAGCATGAACATATGTATATGGAATTTATAGATTGGGGAAATAAAATTTAATCCGAATGAAGGAATTGAAAAAGTGCTGACCTGTGTACTGCCTTGGACTTTGTTTCCTGAAGCTAAGACAATCTGCTGTGGCTGGATGATGACTCCTGTTTGCTGGGGTAGGCCTCCCTGCAGAGGAGCCAGGACCTGAACAGAAAGTAAACAGGAAGAACATACATAAGCATGCGTGTATTGTCTTATTGGCCGTGTTTCAACCCAAAAGTATCGTCAACTTTAACTGAACTTTGAGCAAGTCGGTCACCGATTCTCTAGTTGGAAAACCAGAAGGGGCGTAACAGGGTGACGCAATTAAAAGGTTTTACCAGGTTCAACGGTTTGCTTCATGCATTATTGAGAGGAAGATTACATCATCACGTAGCGATGGATTTCAAATGCATTTTACTACAGATGGTTCAACCGGATGCACGTCATGATATAAAGGTCATGGATAAGATCTCTTAGGGAAAAAGGGTGAAGGTTGAGTAGTCATCAGCCTGAATGACTTTATGTCGTTCGTGGCATTTCTGTTCCTATACTTTAAATTGTAATTTCCATTAGTTGGTTCTTCCACTGCCTCAACGGGAGAACCAACCGCCATGAAGCCAAACAGCTTCACTTAACTTACTTGTCATGAACAGATTACCACAGGATGCAGGATGATACTATGAGATGTTGGTTGCCCTTCTAAAGACTACAATAAACAAGATGCATGCAGCCATGCTCTACATCTAACCCCATTTTATGTTTAGTTTTCACCTCTGTTTACCGAAGATACCTGTTCCTACCTGTGCAATGGAGCATACCTGTTGTATGACCGGTGCCTGCACGCCACCAGGCTGCATCTGCTGCTGAAGAAGGATCTGCTGCTGCGGCTGCTGGATGATGTACTGAGCTCCATTGGCAGCACGGAGCACCTGCAGGATCTGACCTGAGAGAGCAAAGAACAGATGTGAGCGCTGCGTTTGAAAAATTTGAATAACTAAGAATTTCTTCGCAATCTGATGTGCAAGTTAACGTGTGCGAGTGTTAAAACCTTGGCTGGTGATGAGCTGTTGGTATGGGCCGACCCCTGTGGGCAAAGCAAGAGTTGCTGCGGTAGCTGCTGCACTCTAGAGGAGAGAAGGAGAACACACTTTTAAGAGTGACTGAAATGAGGCACTTGTTTGCACACACATACGCACACACACAAAGTATGTCCACAGGTAAAAGCCGTAAAGCGAGGTTTTAGCCTTTAATAATGTGGGGAAAGCTTCAGTTTTAAGGTTGTGAAGGTGTAAATGTTCTATACAGGTATTACAAAATAACACCAAGTAGGTAAGATTTGTCTGGAGACAGCTTAATGTATTTATTTCTACAGCAGCGCAGATGTGAGCCTCGACATTAACAGATGGCTGGCTGAACAGAAGTGTTGTTTGAGAGTGGGAAGTACAAAAGGAAGGGAACTGTTGAGACTCCATTGTGCGAGATTAAAACCGATGAAGGGAAAGGTGTGTTTGTCGGTGCATGCGAGACACAACAGGAGCATGTAAGAGGATGTATTATCTCTGGCTTTATCTTCGCTGTAATCCAGGCTACAGAGCAACACGAAAGGTTCCTTCTCTCCTCTGCTCTGTTGCTTTCCATGTCACTCTGCCCCTCCATCTGTCTGCTACTAGTCCTCCTGCTCTGAGGAAAAAAGCCTGAGGAAACACGTTTCTTGTGTTTCACGATTCTCTTCTCGTTGACTAGCACTAATATGTGCATTGGAAAAAAAACTTGTCATAATTAATAAAATAAAAGAGAGATTTCCAGCATGTTGAAAACTTCAATCAAAAACACTTGAACAGTGAAAGTGTAAGTTTTCTCACAGGCAATGTGCAAGAACAGCTCCAATTGTTGACGCATGAACACCTCTGACTCGTGTGGAAACCGTTAAATTAGACATCTGTAGTGGCAGAGAGTGTGCTCGCTCAGAGGGCTATATATGGCCGCAGAGTGAAGAGCAGGCAAAATCACATTTGTACACTACAAACTTCAGCAAGTAAAGGAATCCTCAATGGATGTGATTGCATTCAATCTTCGTTCTTCTAAAACTTTATGTTCATTTCATATGTGTATTATTTACTTACCATCCCTGTTGCACTCATGTGCTGTAGAATTTTGGAATCCTGAACAATGACTTGCTGCTGTGGAGCTGTGGAGATAAACGTGTTTAAATCAATATGAGCCCAAACCACTTTCTAATAATATTCTTACAAATTAAACAGAGAAAGAGATCTGCAAACACTGATTTGGTCAAGTTATTTAATCTGCTACTGGCTATCAAAACCCAATCTGGCAGTTATGCATAATAACTGCTGTTTCTGAGTATCAGATTCTGTCAAACAATCCCTTTAATTGATTCATTTTCCTCAACTGTCAGTGGGAAAAGAAGCAAAGGCTAAAGTTGACTTGTTGAAACTGACATTTTTGTGGTGTGTACTGCACAAATGACATTCACAGACGTTCTTTACTTGTTCTTTAGCACCACAGTGTGGTAGTGCCAGTGCTGACAAACCTTGCTGCTGCTGGGGGGGCAGGATAACTTGCTGGGTCTGTGCTGGCTGTGTCACCTGCTGGACTTGTTGGACCTGCTGAACCTGCTGTTGCTGCTGTTGTTGCTGCTGTTGAGCGGCCTGCAGGGCCTGCTCCTCGGTATGGAAGCCCTCCACTGCCTTGGACTGCAACAGTTTGTTTTCCCATAGCTGAAGCACAAGGAAAGGAGAGGAAAGAGCAGACACCATTTATTCATAACCGGTCACTGCTGTATTTTATAATTAGATCCGCTTTTAAAAACATTTTGTGATATACCACTTTCATTAAAACAATAAATCCATTGAGGACTTTCCCACGGAGATATACTTCATCACTCACTGTACAGGGGGAATTCTCAAATGAGTAGCTGACATTTAGGAAATCATAAAGTCAACAACTTCCTACTCTTTGATGAGCCAGAAGCACACACCTCGTCACACTTCCACCTATAAAAAGGGAACAATAAAGCCGAGGACAGTTACCGTTTTCAGCTCCAGAAGCACTTGCTCGTCCACCCCCTCGTCCAGGAACAGCTCTCGCACCTCGTTGATCACATCCTCAATCACAGACTTGTATAGTTTAGGCTGCGAGGAGGGAAAAAAAAAAACACAGGAAAGAAAAAAAACATTTTCATGATTGCTTGCTAAAGAATACACTTATAAACAAAACAAAAAAAAAAACATCTGGTGTGATCAATATTTGCCAACTTTTACAAAGAAACGGGTGTGGAATAAAAAAATGTTTAATAAGAGCAGCTGGTGTGACAGCATGTTTAACAGAAGACATAATAATTTTGCCTTGCCAAATAAGCTTAAATGTGTATAATTATTGTGGTAATATCTGGTGTACAGCTGTTTATGGGCCCATGCTACATATATATATACATATATATATATTTAAAACGTATGTACGTCACTATACGGCTTGTTGTGCTAATCCATATGAACCAGGTCTATACACCGTCACGACCAACAAGGTACACAACATATATCCCTCGGGATACCGTGGCATGTGTTACGCACACCAACCGCAAACGTTTAAAGGTTTACATTACGACACAACGCGAGGGAAAGCGACACAATGTTCGCGTGAAATGGAAAAGACACGCAGGCCACCGCACTGCGCCCACAGCACCGCATTGTCCCCAATGTCCGCAGCACGGACCTCGGTCTCTGCTTCCCTCCCCCTCGGCCCCGTCTGCTCCACTATTTAAAGCACAGTGTGGTGTTTATATGTAGAGCCGGTGACGTAGCGTCGAGTAGCACCTTCCCATCCCGGGCAGTCTATATTAGAGAGCCAATATGGCTGTATAAAACCAGGCAGCAGAAAGGAGGAGGGCCAGAACCGGAGCGAGAGGAGACGTGGAAGCCATTTTACGGAGCGGCGACCTGCGCGCTCGACGGCACCGTGCATTGTACAATTATGTGGCGGAATGTGAATGATATTTTCGGTTTAATAGGTTATCAGTAGGCAGCTTTAACTAACTAATATGGTTTTGGTCGGTGGGGAGCGGGACAAAATTGTTATGAGATGGGTAAAAGTGGTGGTTTGGGACGGCTATTCTGCCTTCTGGTCGTGGAATGGTGGACAATGAGCGTTGACGACTTTCGGCTAAAAAGACTTTAATTTCTTTTTTTTTTTACTCATAAAAATAAGCTCAATTCAGTCGCAGTGGATAGTGGCAATGTGCTTTGCATACGTCTGCATTTTAAGAAGTTATATATTAGCTTATATTTATCATTCGTCCTTCACTTAAATCGACACAAGCAATGCGTTTAACTAAAGTCACAGCAGAGAACATCAAATCCACATTTTTTAAATGAATGGATCCATACACAAAATGTCAGAAACCACTGAGACACTACCATGAAACAACTGATAGACGCTTTAACCTGACAAACAACCCATAACTTACAACTTAAAAAACTGCACCTTCATCACTAATACTCAGCTTGTTTTCTGATTTTTTCTTTAAACGAAATACAGCTTCTCTTACATTAGCCGCTGGTCCTGCCAGATGGTTTCATCTGAAAGAGCAGTCTAGTTTCGAAAACTGATTAAAATGGCCGATAGACTGAACTTAAGTCTTCATTTTATTTGATATAACAGTGAAGTGTTTGTTAAAGCATTTTCATGTTACTGAAATAAATGAAAAAAGAAAAAAAAAAACAGCCCGTCCACAGCTTTCATTATCTTTACCCCCATTTTTCCCCGCTGACAATCCTTAGAGATTGATTCTTACCACTGGGTTCGAGTTAGCCGAGCTCGCCATTATACGCGTAGTGTAAAAACCACACGGAAATAGGCGAGAAATAGAGCCAAAAATTACGAAAAACGACTTAAAACAACTGGGAACGATATTTTAAAACAGCCGGCATCACTTTTGTAAATAAAACACAGTTTTAGCGGTCTTATTTACAATCCCGGGCTGCGACTCCCCAGCCGTCCTCCTTCCGTCGTTGTCCTGCTTTATATACTGAGCGATGGAGCTGCGAGTGCGCGAGACATAGGGCAGGGTCAAGTCGCACGTATCGCGAGATTTCGTGCGGAGTTATGACGACAAATCGATTCAGTGCTGCTGGGAAATGTAGTTTAAATGTGTCGAGCGGAAAATAAATGTTAACTCAGCGCACCAGCTTTATAATGCTCAGTGATCTTGTTTACTGAATTAGGCCAACTGTAAATATGACGACCCATATACTGAATCAACCTCAGGCTGCCAACAGCCTTAATTTATACACACTTCACTTACTTTGAGTCATTTACTGAATGTTCATTACAGGACTGTTTTTGTAAATATTGTACATATATTGTGTATACATATTTCTATTGTAGACAGACACAACATTTAATCTAATCTAGATACTTCAAAATTAAACATAGAAAATAGCCCATAGTACATTACACTACAAAAAATGGATGTAGCCACAAGAATTTGAGGTTCACAAATATTATTTTTTCTCAAAATATTTTCAATGCAGATTATCCATATTGAGCACTTATAGCTGGCCAAATCAAATTACCTTTACAAAAGCCATGTGTTGTCTACACACAGTATAGCCTGTCCTCACACACAGTGTTGTAATGTGTGTGAGAATAGGCTATACTGTTGTACCTGTAGTTTGTGCCACCACAGAGTGGAGCACTTGTCTAAGAAACTCCATGTCACATGTGATTTTCATAAATGAATAGAGCATTTATCATTTCAAGTGTTTAAAACTGCCATTCTATATATATATATATATATAGACTAATTGAAAATGTAATCAAATGTTATCTGGTCTTATTATAGTAACTTATTTTTTTGTAATCTTATAATGTAACCCAGATTACATTTAATCCATTACCCTGATTGTATCTATGGATATTGATAAAGGAGTAGCCTAGATAATGAACAAATATAAACCACAAATGGAAACTTGGATTTCATTTTATTCTTTTGAAGCCAGTTGATTAAAAATTGCTGTGCTGCAAATCTAATGATAAAGAGTGTAAAAGGGGTCACTTTAATAATACCACTCTGAAATCCAAGGTCTTTGTAATTGGTCTCTGTCAAGGCTCACGTCTGACTGCACTCAAATGTGTGTTTTCTTTTAAGCCATTTGTCTTGAAGTGGTCAGAGTTCACAGAAAATAGTTTATAGTTTAATAGTTTATGAGCTATGGTGAAAATATGACACATTTGTTGGTAATTTATATTGCCTCATATGTCAAGAACAGGATCCTGATTCAAACTGTCTCTTTTCTTTTCACAGCTGCCTTTTTTAAGCACCACCATTGAGCAATTTCTATTTTCTTTATTTATAACAGACATTAATCAACATTTCTGTGGTGACCTAACTTACTCTGGAAACATTTCAACTGAGCTACATTTTCAAGTGTTTCAACTTTTGTCTTGACCTAGATACTTAAAAACTCATTGTTACTTCAGAGTGCTGACAAGAACATTTCATCAGGTACTGTACTCATCAGGTGCTGTAAATACAACTTATGTCCAGTTTCTACTACTTTATACTTCCACTTCCACTTGAATATTATACTTTTTACTGAAGGACGTTATACATTTTTAATTTTCTAAATGTATAAAGATTAGAACAGATTAAATGTTTACACATAAAACATGATTAGTTTGTAAAATATCTTGCATTTTTATAGATTTAAACTTGTATTAATCAATATAACAGTACATATACTGTATGTAGTTTTTCTTCTCACTACTTCTCTGACTTTGATTCAACATGAATGTTTGAGAAACTTGTTTTACACTGATGGCTTGATGGGATGAAAAGCTGCACGAGTGGTCTGATTTTAATTCAGCTTGGAGGGATAAAGCATCATAAGACTAGAGCTGTGTACCTCATGAGGTTGCCATGGATACCTGTGGATTTTAACAGTTCATTATTATTCATATTAAATTTCTGTAATGTAACAGTGCATCTGTGTGTGAATATGTGGTGCCTTTGTTTATATTTCAAACACACTTTCCATGTAGTAACATCTTACCGCCACAAGAGTGTGATCACACCACATGCCAGGAGTCCCGAAAACAAGCTCTCATTCTTGGATTCGATGACACGCACAATGCATTCACTTTGGTAACTATCTTACATGTAATTCAATAAAGGAGGAGTGGGAGGGGGGTAGTGAATTTTTGGACAAGCCCTGGGCCACTGCCATGGGTTCTGTTTGTTTAATCCAAAATACACCTGTCCTAACTACCACAGGAACATTTCCACAAAAAACAATAAAGCTTTGCAGTAAATGAGAGCTGACAAGAGAAATGTTACCTCCACTTCTGTCTCCATGGAAACTTGCCTCACTGGTCATTCTGTGGATATGGATGATATAGACAGAGGAACACAAAGCTCTCCGTGAATCAATCCACTTAACGCTCCATGGTGCCTCCTCTAAGACAACAACTGACTTCATTTCATTCATTTCACTGAGGGGAAATCAAAGGCCTTCCTGACACTGATGACAACATGCTTTTCAATTCACTTGTAACCTTTTGCTTTGAAAGGGGAAAAGGAAGTGCTGTGAAAAAGATGATTGGAGGCTTGTGTCTGGTGGGTGTTTCTCAGACTGTGAGATTTGATCAAACATAAAGCTGAGTTATCCGAGGCACGCTGTCGCTACCTTTGAGTCTCACTCTCGGTAACTGAGTAGTATGATGCCCTCTAAAGATCTAGAGAATGCACCCCCCCCCTTTTTCTTTGCTGTAGTTGCATAGCAACAGAGGAGCTGCTAGCTCCAGTTGTGTTGGTGGTGTGAGCGCGCTGCACAGGGAGGCACTGGCTCGAGATTAAGCCTGTCTCGGCTTCAATTATGAATGGGCTTCCACTGCCACACGGCTCCAAAATGGCACCACTCAGATTGCTAAGGCATTGAGAAACTCTATGGTATACTCTTTTACTTGTTTGCCTCAGGGGAGAGAGAGCTGAGTTTGACTTTAATCAGAAGTATTGAACTTGAATGATTAGAATAAGTAAATGAATAATTAACTGGCAGAAGAGGCATGGTTATGATAAGACCCTTGTTGATGGGAATATGTGAGGTTAATGATTGGGGTCAGTCTTGAGAGCAAATTAAAGAGTCTCCAGTCTCACAAAGCCAGCACTTGGGGGTTGCATGTTTGAAGCGGTGAAAAGGAGGGAGGGGGTAGAAAGGATGATATGCTTTCTGGTAAGCCTTTACTATATTTAACTGCTTTAACTGAGTTTTTCAGAGGAGAAATGATTAGAGCACTGCTTGAACTGCCTGCCAGTGATGCCCTTATTAAATGTGTCATAGTAGCTGACGTGGGTATCGTTCTCTTTGATTTCCGTCAAAAGGAACAGCCAAACTAATCTTCTGCAACTTGTATTTTTTATTATTGCAACCAACTGGAAGACAATACATCACATAAACATCATTGCAGTTTTTCAGAAAATGGAAAACAAAATAAAACAACATTTATATATTTTTTGCCACGGTATTGGACAACGTTGATATTTACATGTAGTGATGAAATAGGTCTTGAAATCATTCTTTGGCAATATGATTGCACAATAAGGAGAGAATTGAACATTTACTGAAAAAACCAACACCTGGGTGTACTCTGCATCACATCTCACAGATCAATAACAGTTTTGCATTTTGACATCTCTAACCTATGGCTTTCCAATATTCAGCTCAGACAGTCACCGAAAAAATAATGGCAGTATTGTAGATCATTTTTGTCAGAGAGAAAACAAAACAGAAAATGAAAATGCGCATAAAAACATCAACAAATTAAAAATGGCAACTTTTTTTTTTTTTTTAAAGAGCGTTTCACTGAATGTTTGGCAGGTTTGAAAGAAACACTTGTTTTTTCGGGGGATTTTCAGGCAGTGAAGTATATTTCCTTTGCTTTAAAAACGTCCCAAGTATATTTTATGTCTTGCTCTGTTTTTCCAGGACCCATAGGTCAGGAGTTCATCTTTCCTGCATGTCACCGAGTGAGTCAGAGGAAAAAAGCAACACATTCTCCCCTCGACATGCCTCTTGCCAGCTGAACACGTTATTATTCACCACAACGGTGGATTGTTACTGCAAATACAGGAGAGTGCTTGACCCAGGCGACGGGAGCACTCAGACAGATATCAGACGAGAGACGGATGGCACACAACAAGAACACTGACAGTGTCTCCTTTTAGCCTTTTTTTTTTTTTTTATATGTCGGCATGGATACCATACAAAATGCAAAGCCAGTGATGCATGCTACAGGTGGCAAAAGACTGTACCAGTGGATGGGACATGCATTTGTTTGCCTGCTTGGCTCGCTGACAATCACCCAACAGCTTAAATAAAACCTTGTGTGACTCTGCTGCTACAACCAAACCCAGCCTATAGTTTTCCCCCTATAAAGCTGTTTATCTTATGCACTGCATCTCTGCAAGCGAGGGGAGAGAAAAATTAATACTTTAATGCATTCCTGTTTCAGCAAAAGCATGCCGAAAAATGGCAGTGCAGTACTCCTGATGCAAAACTGTCAAAGCTCACTACTGCCCTTGTGAATTTCAATCGAGTCAGTGTTTTCATGACCCAAAGTGAGGTACACATACACCTTGTAGAGTGGCAAAATATATAAAAAAACAAAAAGAAAACAACAACCTCTGATCTCCAGATTGGGCTCTTGAGATAAATATGAGTGTGTGCAATGTTTACATCCACACGGCAGGTAATCAAAAAGTTAACAATACTGTATGTAAATGAAAAAGCAAACTTTTTTTGTCATTTATGTCGTCTCCTACATTCTTCTTTCTTTTCAATTTTACTCCCAAGTAGCCTTTTTTTTTGGAGATATGAGGTTCTTTCAGGACACCTACAAAGTTTCCCATGCCCGTCTGATCCATACATTTACACTGAACAATGCCAATGGAAAATAAGGACACATGTACATTTACACACAGGAGAGAGAAAAAAAACAAAACAATACTGTTATAAATAAAGACAGGTAACGTTCTGTCAAAACATGTCCGAGACATGACAAACAGAGGTACTGAGGGCAGGCAGGCAGGCAGGCACAATGTTAAAGGGTGTGTGTCCCTGGGCACACAAACTCACACACTCTACAGATGTGTTCTGAAATAACACTGGGGTTAACATTGAACACCTAAAAATCACTGTACAGGCAGAAGAAGACGGAAGCCCACCCCTAAGAGGTGATTCAGCTGGCCTACATAGCCTGAACCCGAAGCCCAGAGGTGGCACCCTCTGGCCTCTAATTGCAGAGTGATCGCCCACGTTCCTCCCTGAAGACGTGTCTTTGAAAGCCCGCTCAGAAAAAAAAAAAAGAACCCAAAAAAGATTCAAAGAAAAAAAAAAATCCAATATAATCACGGGTATAAGAATTGGCGGCAAAACTTTTTTTCTTTCCTCTAGGATCAAGGTTTATATGAAAATAAGTCATGCTTCATGCTAAATACATCGTTTATCTTACATGATCTTTGAATAAAAAAGATTTGCTTTTTATCTTATTTACAAGCACCCATGCAATATAACTGAGAAAGTCCTGCAGGTCAAATTGCTTCAATTAAGAAAGGAAAAAAATAAAATATTTTCTAACCTTTTTACAGAGTTGTCCACACGGGACAAATTGCTTATATCTTTATGAGGGTAGAGTGAGGGTAAACAGACACAAACAGAAATCTAAACCCACAGTTTATGTATATAGTTCTTTGACATTGTCAAATGAATAGGAAGGTGTGGTAGCTACTGGTAGCTACGATATCTATACCAGGTGTCTACGTCTATGGACAGAAGTACTGGGGAAGTTTTAGGGACGTTTACATTATGCAACAACAACAACAAAATGAAGGAGATATTGCCTCAGACCCGGCACACTATCCATCTCTATGGTGATAAACATGACCTTTTTTTTTTATTTTAAAATATCTATTCTTAAATACTATGAGTGCTCTTGAAATAAACCATGTCTTTACCCATGATGCTTCTATTATAAGTGGCGTTAAATAATCTTAAGTGCATGAATATATATCACATTGGGTTTTACAATTATTTTGACACTTAAGGTCATTCACTCTAGCTCTCCTTTACTACTATGCCTTCTTTTTTTTTCTTTTTTCTTTTTTTTTGTCAGCTGTCGTATCGGCTACATGAAGCAACCTGGTCGCTTATCTTTGGCACAGTCTCACATTTGTGCTCGTGGATGTATAGGCGAGTGATGCCAGTGGGCGGCCACCCCGAGAGAGCCCTAAGCCTCGTCAAATAGGGGGGGGGGGGGGGCCCCCGTCTCGTCGGCGCTGGCGTCTCCGCTGGCATCACTGCAAGATTGCTACAGATTCACATAGAAACAAACAGGTAAGACAAACAGCCATCTTCTGTGTTCGTATACTGTGCGCTCCTCAATGTGATTCGGCTTTGTCGTGTTCAACTTGTCCAAATTAGTGACAAAACATGCTTTTTTTTATGGCTTTCATCCCCTTTTAAACAACAAAAACAACAAAGACACATGAGAAATACCCATTGATGTTAGTGTTGCTGAACATGTAGGAAAACATAGATTTTTGATATTGCCACAAATAAGTAGGATTCACCTAATGCCCTGCAGATAGATAGAGGGAGATGAGAAGTGTCCGTTGAGACTAATGCTGTAGTAACGTTACCTGTTGACCTATTTGTGTATTGTATATGCGTGTTAATGTGTGCGTGTGTGTGCGTGGTTTAACCGTCTGTGTGTGTTTGCATGACTATGTACTTGTTCTATGTGTGTGTCTTAGTTTCTCAGGGCCTCTTTCTGCTCCTTCTGGCCCTTGGCGGTGCGGTTTGTGATGTTGTTGAGGCAGGCTCTGACCCCTGCAAGGTGGAGCAGCGACCCCGCCGCCTCCTTCATCTCCTCGTCGTCGCTCTCCGGCGGCTTCTCCACCGCCGCCGCACGCCGCTTCTTCAGCGGCAGCGTGTCACTAATGCCCCTTGCTCGGTTTTTGGTCCAGGGCAAACTGCTCCCCGCCAGAGTCCCAGCTCCCGCCCCCGAACTACGTCTCTGTCCGCGCAGGGGCTGCTGGGAAATGTAGGTGGTGGCGGCGGTGGTGACGTGAGAATCCAACGGGATCTCCCGTGGCTCGGGTTTGACGTCTGACTGGATTTCCACGGCGATGATGTCGTCGTCGTCGTCCAGTGGGGAGGAAGGGGTTCCGACTTGGGAAGAGCACAGCCTGCTGGGGGATTTGGCTGTGCTGTAAGTGTGGTCGTCCTGGAGGTCCTCGCTGCAGGGTGGAGGAGAGTATCGGGATGGGCTGTCCTGTCCTCGGCTTAGATAATCTCCCAGGGATGATCTGTATGAAGCAAGGACACAGAGCGAGAGAGAATATTGTTACTCCTGCTGTCACACTGCCAGCCAGGTGGCCCCCAGGTATACGCTTCACTCCACTGAAGCTGCTCCAGTTTGCTCTGCATTTGGCTGCCAAGCAAAAAAAAAAAAGCGATAATCTATCACCCTCAAATAGCCCCCTCGGGTCCTATGTGCATATTTCTCAGGTCAGATTAAAACCTTGCGTCTCCCAAAAAAAAAAAAAAAAAAAAAAGATGCAGCCTTTCCTTTTAGAAACGAGCAGACTCATTTTCAGATTGCCACCTATGCATTTTTCAAATGACACAGTGCATTTCGAGCAGCTCTCATGCTTTCTAAACTTGCTCAGCACATAAAGGACCTTGCGAAAGCTCTAAAGTCAGAATGACACAGAATGACGATTCTGCAGTGAAGCCATTTAACCGCTGTCCACTAGACGTCAGCCCCCACATAATATCGCTACACATATTTTGCTCTATTAGTCAGAAGACGCTTTTCTCTGTAAGGCGTTAAAGGACAGGGGTGTGTTCTGACATCCAATAAATCAAAAGAGGCTTCAGTAGCGTGCCCTGTCCCCTGGACATTTTCTCCCCTCGAAATGAGAGGGTTAGCATATTAATATCTTATAAGAAAAACATGCACCCCTTACGGTGATCAAATATTCACTGCATACCTTTAGTAAGACTTTGGGTATGTTTAATTCATTATGCGGTGCAGGCCATCATACTCTTATGCTCCTATGATGGATGTGCATGTCCATGCATGCTCTGAATGTTCTTTGAATCACAAGGCCTCTCCCTCTAATAAACCTGTTTGTGTGTGTGTGTCCGGGTGTGTGTGTGTGTGTGTGTGTGTGTGTGTGACCGTTATATAAACACACCTGGATAAAATTTTCTGAAGAGTGAGGAATGTGTGAATGCCTCTGACTTTTGGACACAATAAAGATGTAATTATGTAAACTTGTGGAAAGTTTCGGCGCGAGGTCTGCTTTGTGTACGTGTGCTTTTTGTATTCGTTTGAAGGCTACTGTGTATGTGTGCATGAGGGCGTGGGTGTGTCTGTGTATGTCTGCGAGGGAGTGTGTTTGCACAGGGAAAGCACTGACTGACAATAATCGCATGGTGGAGGGCAACAGGAGCAGAAGTTTACCCACCTTATGGCCGAGGTTCTGCTCCCCACGGGGCTTACAGGTAGGGGTCTTATCACAGGGAAGAGTGCCTGGCTCCTGACACGGGCGCCATTTTGAATCACACCACGAGGAACTAAAAGAGAAAGCAGCACACATAAGAACTTGTACACACACACACACACACACACAGATCCATGCAAGGTTAGTAACATACAACACACAAAGCAGTTTCAAAGAAACACAGAGGAAGCGTCTCCAAAACCTAATCGGACCTCGATAAGACCCGGGAGCAGCTCGATGAACATTCACTGACCGTCTGAGGAGGCCAACAGGGCAATATTGATGAGAAAGGCGAGGTTAAATTGAGCGGGAAAGCGTCATAAATGAGTTAAGGCCGCTGCGAATCATTCAATTACCAACGACCGCTGGGCTCGGCTAAATCCAGCCTGTCTGATGCTGTGTGCTGAACAGCAGGTGGCTGGAACTTAAAAGACAAAACCACAGATTTTCACAGATTTGTGAGTGATGATATGTTTGTCATGTTCAAAACTTACAACCTTACATACAATACTCCAAATTCACAAAGAAAACAACAACTGCTTTATACATTTATTAAGTATTTAAGTATGATTCCAGACTATTTTCTGATCTTAAACTATAAATTATTTTGAACTCTAGTTAGATACATCATTTACCAGGGGCACTTTGACTTGGAGGCAAACAGGAGATGGATTAGAAGTGCGCATTGTCTTAATCAGTCCCTCGGTTCGGTGTGAATGTGTTAAAGAAATGCTGAAAAGACCTCCAAGATTGGACTGTGTCATGACGTAGATTTGGGAAAGTTCCCAAAAGCACAGTGGGCTCCTTCATTAAGCTGAAGAAGAAGAACTACCAAGATTTTTCCAAGAGCTGTCCATCTGGTCTAGAGCAACCAGGCAGAAAAGGACTTTGGTCAGGGAGGAGAAAGAGGTCCAATGGCCACGCTATGCGATTTTCACAGAAACCTACCAGAAGGAGAGCTTTACAGCACTCCATCTCAGTGCCATTTTACTCCACTGAATAAACAGGCATATGGCAACCCACCTGGAGTTTACCAAATAGTGCTTTCTCTGATCTAATGAGACAAAAATTGAATTCTCGGGTCTGAAGGCCAAGTATTTCAACTGGCAAAAACCAGGTGCTGCTCATTTCCTGGCTGTCACCTGGTGCCACTACACTGCAGAAGCGCAGCGTCGGCACCTTCATACAAACAGAGCCAAATACAGGCAGGTTCTCGAAGAAAACCTTCCAGCAACACAACACCATGAACCACACATCCAGGATAATGGACCGGCTTTTGAACAAATCCTTGAATGTCCTTGAGTGGCCCACCCAAAGCCTAGACTTGAAGCCATTTGAAAATCTGTGGGGAGGCCCGAAGATCAGTTTACCAACGCTCCTAATACAATCTGACAGCTGGTAGACTTGAAGCTGTAGTCGCTGTCAGTGCATCCTCTGTACTGCAGTGACATTTCAATTTCTGATTTTAAAGTACCTGCATTTAAGGAATAGTTAGACATTTGGAAAATATGTTTTTTCTGACAAGAGTTAGATGAGAATTTTTAGCGTTTAGGTTAAGGATAAAGATGTGTCATTTTTACAGTTCTGTTTTCGTACGGATTACACAAACCAGATATAATGTTTTCATTAGTAAGCTCCAGAGGTTCTGGGATGCAGAATTTGTTTACCTCCGCACGGAGCCAGGTTAGCGGTTTCCTCTTGCTACCAATCTCTATGCTAAGCTAAGCTAAGCTAACAGGCTGCTAACTGTAGCCTCATATTTACTTCACATGGCATGTGTGGTATCAATCTTCTCCTCTAACTCTCAGCAAAAGAACAAAAAAGAGCATTTACCAAAGTGTAAAATGATTTCTTAGATTTTTCTGAATGTTTTCTTTTGCTATAATGAATCAGGTTTATGTGTAGACTACTGGAAAAAGAGAACTTGCTGCTATCAATATTTAAAATGAAGCCACTTAACAAGGAATTCATTTAAGGTTTCAGTGTGTCCAGAGGGATTTCTGGTTCAGAACCAACAACGCCTCAGTATAAAAAAAAACACCTTAGGATTAAAACAAACATTAAGTATCTACAAGTAATCGTTTGTATGCTTTAAACTTTGCAACAGCTGTGAATCTACTGTAGACCCTGCACAGCAGAAGAGAAGAAAGAAAGACAAGAAGAGTGCATGTGTACATTTGAGCCAAACACTCTCATTACTCGAGGCACGCTGCTCACCACAGCCATCCCAGTTCACTAAAACAGCTGTCATTTTCATCTCTGGGGTCAGTTCGCATTTGCAAATGATGATCTGCTGGTTGCTTTGTCTGCTGTAGGAGCATCTGTTGAGGTGTAAATCCTGGAAATGTCTTACCATAGCATCAATATACTGTATTATAAGCTTCTTTTTCTTCCAATTCTGGTTTGCAATCTCAGTAAATTTATGATTGATGTTATGAGGGGGGAATTTAATTCACCCCCAGGAACCACAAGCTCATTAAAACATACAAGTTGTTATGGCGAGGCCCCCCAGAAAAGCGCCCTACAACGTATATTGGGCTCATGTTGTAACACACAGAGATGAATTATGATAGATCTGTTTGTCGTTTGTCATTGTTGGTGTGTTTCTGTAGCTTTTCCCCAGGCCGGCTGTGTCCACAGTAATCTTATTGACTCCAGTTAGTGCGGCTCTGCCCCTGATATCTCCAGCTCTGCTCTCCATAACCTTATAAGTAGGTCCCTGCACAGAGTCTCTTTTATAATCTTGATCACTCAGTGCATGGATGTGTGTGTGTACGTGTGTGTGTGTGTGTGTGTGGGCAGTGCATTAGGTCTCCCCGGGTTGATGTACACCCACCCCTCCTTCCCCACCTCACTCCAGTCAGGCTTTGGGTTGCCATAGCAACCGCTCCCCTTCCACATGCCACAGAGTGGTAGATCATGCATCAGCAGAGAAAGTGATAGAGAGAAGCAGAGAGAGAGAGAGAGAGAGAGAGAGAAAAGAGGGAAAGGAAATACCAAGCTCTGTTTGACACGGCCTCTCATAGCTCAGCGACACACTCCTGACCACCACTGTTTACCCTGGATACACACACACACACACACACAGCACAAGCGCAGACAACTCTCCTCACGTGTGCGTGTTCTGTATCTTTGCCTCCTCACTTTGCTGTTTGGATTTCTCAGCAAACCCCTTTCTCTTTGTCTTTCTAATTCCGTCCTCTCTTGTTGATTTCTTTCTCCTCTCTATCGATCCCGCCGTCTATTCTATGTATAGTGGTGACTCATGTCTCCAACTGAGCATGCACGTCGTCTCTGCAGGTAAAAAAGCCTGGGACATATGCTAAAGGAGGTGAGGTGACAAAAGTAAGTGGGGGGGGAGAGAGGTAGAGCGGGCAGTGCTCCCAAAGCCTGTCCTCACTCACTGAGATTGAGCAATACATTTTACAAGCTCAAAGCAAGAAAAAAAAAAAGAAAGAATGAAGAAAAACACTACTTGGTAGCAGAAAGCAGGACGCACTGAGGGGAAAAAAAATGTAAATACAGAAGAGAAGAGGTGTCTGTCTGCATGTCTGCCTTTTTCCTGGAGAGAAAATATCCTCTAGTCTGTCTTTTTTCCTACGTCTGCTCAGCCGCTCTGCCTTTCTGTCTGCTTCCTACGTCTTCGCCTGCCGCCCGTCTCCCTGCCTGCCTGTTTTCCAGGGCAAGCGGAGCCCTCAGCCTCCCTCCCCTCTCCGCTCTCATGTGCCGTATACGCACTCAGCCTTCCTCTGCTCTCCTGTTAAATGAGTTCCACATGGCCCTGCAGGCTGCAGTCTCTGCACGACTGGCAGAGGAGCGTCGCAGACAGGCACCCAATAGACGCAAAACACACACACACACACACACACACACACACACACACACAGTCCAAAGGGTCGAAGGTCACTCCCAGCAGACCTTGAAAACGCAACTGTTTGAAAGTGGCCTCTCTCTCAGTCAAAACACCCCCCAACCCACCACTCCCTCCTGTCTATCTGCTTGGCTGCTGTGTGTTAAACTGAGTACAGAGTCTGAGGACAGGATGCATACTAATGTTGTCTGACTGACTGGTTGGATTGCTGGTGGGCTGTGAACGCTGGCAGTTTAACTGGATGGCTAACCGGCTTGTCTATCTGACACTCCAGCTGAGCGTCTAAGTGGTTGGCTGACTGACGTGTGCTACGACTTACAGGAGAGGCAGGCAGGAGGGAGATGGGGGCAAAATAAAAGCAACACCTACTTACTGGAACTTAATAAGGCTTTTAAACACGGCTACAAACACGGGTCATATCAGGCAGAACATCTATGCTCTTACATTCTCGTTGGCCGGATTCAACTTCTGCCTCCTGTTCTTTTCGGTTCATGCAGTTAGTCGGAATTCTTTGGCACATTTTTTATGATTTACAAGTCTATTCCCTTAAACATATTTTAAAAAAATCTGATCTTTTACCTGCTACTTGGGCAAATAAAATTCAGGCTCCTTGGAAATCTTTTAGAGTCTTATATCGCTTTGGAAACTTAAAAGGACACATCAACTTTTCACTCTTTCCTCAGTGAAAAGAGTTGTATAATGTCCTCTGTGGCTCTGAGGGAAGCTTTGTCAAGTCGGAAAAAATAACCTAGATGATGTGCTTCAGTCAGTACAGAAGTTATTTTTCCATTATTCTGTTCTCCAGCTGTACAGTAGTGAAGTACTCAGATACTTTGTGTGAATAAAAGTAGTGATATTATTATGAAATAAAATACTTACTTACAATTAACAAGTATTCAAGTACTGTACTTAACTACAGATATGTATTTATTTAATTTTATGTTACTCTCTACCCATTTTATTTTGTGCGTTTTACCCTGTTAAGGATAAGCATGGGAAAATGTTATGGCAAATGGATGGAGTTTAGGATTTTAAACGAGTCTCCGACGTACTGTATGGTCAATACATAGAAAATAATGTTAATATAAGATTTAAAATATGTTTTAACATCCCAACAAGAGCTCAACTGATGTCCACTTCACCCCACTAACATTAATACATTAAGTTAACAGACTATGTGCATGCTTTTCCTTCTGATATTGGAAGTACATTTTGTTGATAACAGAACAAATTTTAAATGCACGACTTTGCTTGTAATCAAGCATCACTTGTTTTTAAGTAAAGAATTTGAATATTTCTTCCATGCTGCTTCAATGCAAAAACTGTATTATCAGCAAAATCCACTTAAGTATCAAAAGTACTCATTATGAAGCAGAATGATCCCTGATATTATGTACTGTACTGTATGCATAATCCTAGATTATCATGATTACTGATGCACCGACATGTAAGCAGCTGTTTAATGTTGTAGGATGAATTGAGGTGAAGTTAATTCTAATTATCTTACAACTACTGGGAAGTTTCACTTTCTGTAATAACTTATCATTGTAGGTAAAATGTGAATTTGCATAGTAACCTTTAACAAAATAAATGTAGCGGAGTAAAAGTGCAATAATTCCCTGTGAAATGTAATTGAGTCTAAGTATGAAGTACCTCAAAGTGAAACGTACTTAGTCACTTTCCACCACTGCCCCTTGAATTCATCTTCTGCTAAAACGTCTGAATTATTAAAATGGCTCTCTCGCTGTCTGTAGTCGCAATAAAAAAACACAAACAAACAACAACACAAGCTTTAATCTAAAAATCATGAGTAGAATATTCCGACTTTACTGTTCTGGGAGAGTTGAAGGGTGATCATTTGTAAACGGATGTAGTTCAACAGACGTAAGCCTAAAGGTTGGAACCTTCAAAGTGGTGTGTGATGTGCTGATATGCTGCACTTAAACATTTAACAGCTGGTCAGTTTTTTCCCCCCGATTAGCTTCCTGTACGGCTGACGGGTAAATAAAGTCTTAAAACTGGTTTCTAAATAAGTACAAATGAAACAATGGTCCATATTAAATGACAGCAGGTGACCTAAGTGCTTAAATAAAACGGAAACACTTAGGCGGAGCAGATCCCCTTATAATTTAGAGCTATTAAATGTTGAACTTTGGGGTGATGGGTTGGATTAAGGACACAGCTGCCAGGCGTTGTCCTTGTGCTCATCCTGAGCCGGTGCTGGGCCACAGGGAGAGGCAGATTTCAGTCCACATCAGCTCAGAGCGGAGAAGCTCTGAAAGCTCTGGGAATGGGAGATGGAAGTAATAACGGAGGGCACTCACAGCCCCAAACTCACTCTCTCTGGCACTCCACCCCTCCACCTCTCCAACCTCCTCCCTCCCCCACACACATCACCACTTTTTCCTTGTCTTTGCCTCTGGCTGTCTGTCACAACTTTCCCTCTCCCCGCTGCCTCCGAATGTCACGCGTGATCCGTTCAGCGCCCTCTCTCCTTTCAGAAACACATTTATAAAGTTTCCTTTTCCCCGTCTCTCCCTGTCACATGTGCACTCCAACTCGGCCTTCCGGACTGTCTCCCTCTCCCGTCTATCTATGGGTCCATCTGTCCGGCCGCTCAGACACATCACTCTTAGATTGTGTGCGTCTAGGGGGAGTCCAGGTTTTCAGACACTCTCTCTAACCTCGGCTCCTTGACCATTACTACTCCATTATCAGCGGCGATGGAGGGCGCGCCACAGACGCCTAATGTATCCATTTCCCCCTCCATTTAGGACTCGGCAGCCCAGCGAGCTCCCGGAGTGCTCCCTGATTGGGATTGAATGTCCATTTAAACTGCCGTCCAGCCACCAGGGAGGAGGGCGGGGGGAGAGGAAGAGGAGGAGAGGAGAGGAATAATGGGAAATACAGGGAAAAAGGAGGTGTGGACGAGAAAAAGAGTGAGACTGTACGCAGTGTTGAATGAGGAAAGGAGGCAAGGGGATTGCTCCCCAGCTCCACAGATTTGAAGCTGAGATTTTCTCTCCTCTCTCTTTCTTACTTTCCCTCCTTCTCTTGCTGTGTCTCTATCACTTCTTTCTTTCTTTCTTTTTTTTTTTAAACTTTCAAATACACCTCCATAGAAGAAAAAAAAAAAAAACGCCTCCTCTGGCGCCGAGCCAAGTGTCAGAACTCAGCACTCGGTATTCTCAAGGTGCGCTTCTAAAAAGAGGGATTTGGAATTGAGATGATTGGAGTTGGCACATCGTGGAGGGAAGGAAGGGAAGGGAGGGAGGGGTTGGGAGAGAGGAAGAGGGTGAGACAGAGAGAAAGAAGAAGAAGAAATAAAGACAGAAAGAAAGGAAGAAACAGACGAGGGATCACACACACACACACACACACACACACATACAGTAGGAGACTTGCGGAGGTGAAACGGTACCTTGTAGGAGAACTCCTCCGTTCTTTCTGAAGAGGGGACTCCCCGACCACAATGGAGGACTAGAAAGGAAAGAAGAAGAAGAAGAAGAAAGGATGGAGAGAGAGAGATAGAGAGAGAGAGAGAGAGAGAGAGAGAGAGAGAGAAAGAGAAAACTGGTCAATCATTTGATCATGTTGCAGCAGCCAACCAGCCCAGCAGGCTTCATCACGAGGCAGATAGCAAGGCAGGAATTTGAGCCCATAAGCCAGTGCTTCTGATTATAGTGATTAGATTCCCGGGTGTCCCACTGTTGCCATTATTCCCTGTGATTACCTCGGAGAATTACAGCCTCGCCGCTGTAGTCCATGGGGGTAATTTCTCATGACAACCCCCCACCGCCCGCCACTGGTCCATTCACACACATAAAATAAAATAAAAAATAAAACCTCATCAGCGCATACACACACACACACACACACATTTAACACGTGCTCATGTCACACAGGCGTGTTTGAGACAGACGTGCAGACGTACAGTTTGACACATTAAAACACGAGCTCACACTGCATGCTGCAAACACACACACACACGCGCGGTAACACACAAAGCCGGAGACTCAGTTTAGGTGATCATTGCACCACTAATGAGGGAGGTAATGACGGCATTTCTCACATAGACGGAGACGTCTTCACTCACACATATGCACACACCAAAAGACAATAGATACAGTCCTGTCGGTGAAATCCATAATTTAAAGACAGGAGGGGAAAGATGGAAGGATAGGGAAAGAGAAAGAAGAAGGAGGGGGGGGTGATAAAAAGAGAGAAGAAAGAGGCTGTAAGAGCTTTTCCAGGTTGAGTGGTCTTTAGCTCCACATTAGACACCACGTCTGACTGCTCCTTTCTTCTTTTTTTTTTTTTTTTCTCGGTAGCTCGACAGGCTGTTCTCAAACACGGTCACAGTGTGTCTGGCAACATGGATTTTGGTCACATTTACACACACACACACACACGCACACACACACACACACACACGCACACACACACACACACACACATCAGACAGGCAGGACAGAAAACACCTGGGGAAGCTGTGGACTCAACCCACTCATTTGCGCTCATAAGGAGAGTTTCCTTTGTAATATGAGTCCTGTTTTATGTTCCGCTAAGCTGCTGAATGAGAGGATTTGGACGTCTGCACTTGTGATGTGGCTCTCACCTCACCAGATGCAGGGGAATAATGGACACACACACACACACACGCACAGCTACACACACACACAGCAATACGAAAAAAGCAAAAAGCAGCTAACGCAAATTTCAGCCCTGAGCCACCTGCTGTTGCCATGGAGAGTTGCCACATTGCGTTGCCACGGCGATAACATATTTTTCCTGCGCTAACAGCCTGTCTGTTTTCCCTACCACCCCACCCCCCGCCCATCTCGTTTCTCCCCCTTCTCTCTCTCTCTCTCTCTCTCTCCCTTCTCTCACTCTTTCTTTCTGTCTCTCTTCCCATCCCTGCGCTGTCTCTCTCCGTCTCTCTCTCTCTCTCTCTCAACAAATGGCTTCACAGTGCGACAGCACCTGCCTTATACTACATGTGTTGCCATGGCGGCGTTCCCGTTGCCAAGGAGACCCTGTGCATTTAATGTAGTGGGCGAGGGGGCTAAACTCGTGCAGACGCTCGTTCTGCAACACACACCCTACCCACCCCACCCACCCCAACCCCAACCAACATCTCCCCTCGTCCTTTTTCTCCAAGGGAGAGCAGAGGAAGGGTGGGAGAAAGAAAGAGAGAGAGAAAGAATGAAAGAGAGGGAGAGATGGAGAAAGAGAGAGGGAGGGAGCTCCTACCCCACCCCCCCTGGAGACACCCTTCCCCTTCTTGCATCCATTCTATCCTCCCCTCCTCCTCCTCCTTCTCCTTCTCTCATCCAGATGCTGATGGGGTGTGAAGGAATGCACCATGGAGCTGACCTCCTACCCAGCATGCTCGCTCTCTCCCTCTCTCTCTCTCCCTTTCTCCCTTAAACATGTCAGACACTACATACATCCATTTAGAAAAGCATGCATAGGATACCTACACACACAGAGTTGCACTCACTAACACAAAACACACACACACACACACACACACACACACACATGCAGATAGTCACACACTCTGAGGCAAACTGCAGGTGGGGGTTGACTGGAGCGGTGTGAGTTATTATGGTCCATGAAAAACCAAGAGGTGTGAGCGACAAAGAGTACAGGACAAAGAAGCATCATTGCTCTCCCTCTCCTCCTTCCCTCCCTCCCTCTCCTTCCTCTCTCTCTCTCTCCATCCCTTCACTTTCTCCCTCTCTATATCTTCTCATTCTCTCGGTTCATCTCCCACTTCCGACTTGTGTGGAACTGCTCGAGACAGTCCTTGACCTTAACATAATAGACATGCCGTGCAACCATTCACAGTCATTACACTTCATAACATAATATTCTTCAGAGTGAGGGCTCTTGAGAGAGATATTGTGCTATATTGATTGGACCTGCTGAGTTCTGAGATATATATATATATGACGGAAACAGATAAGACCTTCTTTCATATTCTAACATAGACTGTCCATTTGATTCTGGGTGTTTGCTTTGTGTTCCTCTGACCCTAAAGTTCGATGTGGAAATTAAAAGTGAAAAGTTCTTTTTGTAATGATTAGAAATGTTTAAAAAAAAAACTTTGACAAAGCAATCTCAACGTCCACTTACTATCCTCTCCCCATGTATCACATGGTTTTCATCAGTGGATGGAGTTTTCTTTTGTCACGCAACAAGTTTTGATTGAAGTCAACAGATTCATCTTCACGACTGTTTGAATTTGAGATGGGGGTTACATGGGGTCAACCATATGTCTTGAGGTCCCTGTAGGGTTAGTATCATATCTAAGGTGTTGGAGACTCTGACTTCTCTCCTTTAGACACTGAGCAGCTGTATGTTTGTGTTTAGAAAAGAAGGCGCCGTTCTGATCCATGCCATGGGAACCAAGGTCACATGATAGGACTGTCTCACTTTCTAGACACAACAGAAAATACTTTAGAAGCCACTACAGACTCAGTAAGAGTAAACATACTTCCTTGTAGACTATCAACCAACTGGCCAACATAGTGTAGAATAGATACACTGAGTATGATCATGTATGGACAGAGAGTAGTTGTGTCACTGCCCTAAGGGCATATAGATGATTCAAAGAGGACAACATCAGAGTTGAGGGGCAGCGTTAGGTGTATTGATAAATCCTCCTTGATCAAGCTTCAATAAACCTTTCAGCATAAGACATCTTGGACTCCTGTGCACTTTCTCTCCACTGACTAAACAACGACAACCATGAACTATCATAAAGACTGTGTGATACTGCTGAAAGTTCTGGAAAAAAAGACAGTAAATTGACTTTGAGTGACGATATCCTCCATTCCCCAATGTACATTTTGATCCACTGTGATCTGCAATGCAAGTGTTGCAGACTCCAGTTGCAAATTCTGGTAACTATTGTGCCAACTTTAAAGAGAGACATCGATTACCTTTAGCCGAATGAACCCACATTTTACCTCTTAAAATCACCACTTTGGAAAATATTTTAAATTCCTTCCTACTGCTTATATTGAGAGAAGAATTTATAAGTTGTAAAAATCCGAGATAGTATTGCATAGTTGTTGCACCATTACATCAAATGGAAATATTACTGATATCTAGTGCAAAATCATATAATCGTTTTACTTATTCAGCCTGACACGCTGAATACCTTTGGAAGCTTTGAGATGTGGATCCAGCAGCATTACTGTATGATGGACCAGCAGGTTAAAGAACCATACAAGTGGTCTCCATGTCTTAGCCCATTAGAAACAAATTGTGCATACTGTACATGCTGCGCGTGTGCTTTACGTTGCTGCTGGCCAATTTTCTAAAGCACGCCATAAATTCTTAGATTGATTTTCTACTTTCCAGGCAGCCGCTGGTTTCCATTAATCTACGGATGAAATAAAAAAAAGTCAACCCACAGAGAATGAAAGATGCTTGTTATTCAGTTATAGGTAATATTTAAAAGCCTTTATGTGTTTTGTCAAAGTTGTACTTGAAAGCGGCGACTTTTTTTTGAAAGCCCTCATTCAAATGATTCAAGGATGTTCAAGCATGCTCTCACATCTGAGTGAAAAAAAGGGATTTTTCTTCTTTAAACCAGGACAAAAAGGCAAGAAATGAGCAAAAGATTGAGGTTATGAAAAGGCAAATGTAAATTTCTTGCATTAAAAAGTTTGTTGTTCAGCAGCTCGCTCTCAGGTTTTTCACAACAGACTGCTTAAATTCACCAAATCCCTGCTCACAACTGCAAACAACTGTCATGTATCTTTGACAGGAAAGGCGCTCTGAGAAACTGGAGCTGCAACGATGAATTGACTGAATGAAATAGACAGAAAATTAACCAGCAATTATGCTGATTATTGGGAAATTTTAAGCAAACATAGCCACCATCCTCCAGCTTCTTATGACCTTTTATAGACGAAGTAATTAATCGATTAATTCAGATACATTGATTACAAAAGTAATTATTAATTACAGCTCTAAAGGAAAGCAATGACTTCTGGGAAGGTAAGATAACGCACACACACTCACTGTACATACACAAATTCACACACTGCGTACTCTTCAGGTGCCGCAGCACAAGGGACCCCGGGCTCCACTTTAACCAAGAAATGGACTCTCCTCACTTCCTCTCTCATTTCCCACTGTGTGTCACAATGCAAATGAACAGCCTCCCCCCTCTTTCCCCGCCTCTGCCCCTCACTCCCCCCATCCCATACATACTCCGACCTCTCCTCACTACACCCCGCCTCCCCTTCCTCCTCATGTTCTGAATCCGGCCTCCAATTTGTTCCACTTCCCTATACCTCATTGTTCAAAATGACACTTTTACATTTTATGGTGAACCAATTATTCTGTCTTACACAGTCCGCTGGCTCTGCAAGCCAACCTGCCCGGATCAACTGGGGAGCGGGGTGGTGGTGGTGGTGGTGGGGTGTTCGGAGAGAGAGAACAAGCGGAAGAAAGGGAAAAAAGACGACTAATAGTACTCTCGCTGACATCTCCACAGGGATGGTCAGAAGAGCCGGAAACCGAGAAACCGAGGATGGAGGGTGGAGGAGAGGTCAGGAGAGGAGAGCGAGGGAGTGTGGAGGAAACAACACAGGTGGATGCGGTGTGGAGAGGTGTGTGTGCATATGTGTGAGTGAGCATGGATGGGGGGAGCTGCAAGGGGTCGTGAAGTGAATGTAGACAAAGGAGGATTTAATTGAATGATAAAGTGGTGGAAAGAGAGTGAAAAGAGTGAAGAGAGAGAGGGAATAAATCACAGCAGGGATAAATAAAGAAGACGGAGTACTGGGTGCCCCACTAGTTGTAATGTATGCCTGAGGATGAGCGGGAGGGTGTGTGGGACATTAAAAGAGGAGGCAGGAGGAGTGAGACGAGCGGAACGGAGGAGTGTAAGGAGCCGGAGGAAAGGCGAAACAGGGGGATGGACAGGGAAGGCTGGGGAGAGGGTGAGGGAGTGAACAAGCGAACATGTGGAGAGGAGAAAAAAAAAGGCAACCAACACTTTTTACCTGCGAGGTGCCTGAGGGGGAAGGAGATAGGAGGAGGGATGGGAGTGCAAACAGCGTGCAAAAAGGTTTAAGGAAAGGATGAGGCGGGTCGGCTATATAACGCCCCGGGCAGGGTGGGTGGAGAGAGAGCGACAGATGGAGAGAGAAAGACAGAGTAGGGGAGATGTTTATGAGCCTTAGGGTGCAACTACTGATTATTTTTAATCGATTCATACAGCGATTATCTCTCTGTAAAGAATCAGAAAATAGTGAAAAATGCTTTTAATGCCAGAACCCATGATGACAAACTCAAAGACATTTCATTTCCAGTGACTTATGGCACTAATTTATCAATTCAGTTACTTTTTACATCAGATACCAATGTAGCATTAGTATAAAAGCATTTCTCAGAATTTATTCTAGGAACATATGTTTCTTTTTAAATATTGTTTTTTGAATATAAAATTGATTTAAATGAAAATCAAGCTGCAACCTCCGTGGCTCTGAAGTGAAACCAACATAGAAATGCCAAAAACTGCAGTTTCTCAAACGTCCACTTGAGGCTGGCTACAGAATGAGCCAGTCTCCATAAGTCCCCATGTTAAAATGTCCAACTTCACAGCAGAAATAAACACGTTTACAGCCTGGTACAAAAAACAGTTTTGGTCTCTATAGCTAATTTCTCTGTTCATGACAAGTGACTGAGTCTGAATTTTTACAGAACTCACCTGTTCAAATTACATTAAAGCTTAAAGTCATGCCTACTTAACGTGGGTGCCCTTACAAATGGCTTAATTGAGCACCCTGGCATCATTCAGCCCGTCTCATGTCAGCTGATAATCCACGACTTTGCCCACTTTTAGATCAGTCTGGAGGCAGAAGAGGCAGGACAGCCAAGATGGCGGCACAACAGTGCTTCAGAAACCCATAGGTGACGTCACAGAGACTATGTCCATATTTATACTGTCGATGGTAAAATAAAACCTGTTTCCCTGCTATAAAACTGTGGACCAAAATAAGCAACACAACTCTGCCATTTATAACAGCGTTTCATACACTTATTTGCTGAGAAATGGTACAGATGCAAGGATCTGTCTGTCTGTCTTTTTAAGAACTGCTATCAGATAGTTCAAATGAAACTAACCAGAAGTCAGCTCATCATTACATTTGAAAAACTGGACCTTGATTCAAAAGGTCAATTATTTAAAAAATGTGCAGTTTTTAAATAATTGACCTTTTCAGTCTTAATTCATAAAGTTCACTTCTCTTACTTGTTTCTGGGAGGCTTGTCCATACAAGTGTTTCGAATTGGATTCACTAAACTCTCTTAACTGTGCAAACATGATGATATGGTGAACAGAATAATAATTTTGTCCATCCAAGAACAAGAAAATTGTTAAATCACTCTTTCGTTCCTCAGCAGCCGGGGCCCTTGACAGGACCAGGGATGCTGCGCAGCAGCAACTATGCATCTATATATCTGTCCCCGCTCTCAGCGAATTAAAGGGTTTTTCAATTAACCCGTCCAAAACAATTCAATCAAAACTCATAAAGTGATTAAGCAATTAATTAAGTAAATCAGATATGTCATACGAACGAACAATCACTCAACCAAATCAGCTAATCCGTCTTACCTGTGGTGAAATGTCTGAGGCAGGGTGGGCGGGGAGGTGGAGGGGGGTGCCAGTCCGGGCGAGTAGGGATGGTACGGCGTCTTCTTCAGCGCCTGGATCAGGTTGTGCCTATACTCGGGATCTATGGACCACAGAGAGCCTTTGCCTATGCTCTGAAAGACAGACGAGATAAGAGGGAGATGTTATTGGTTGTGCTGCTGGGCCCCTCAAAGCACATCACAAACACAGCACAGCACACTGATGCGAGCCAACAAATCCAAAGGCCAAACACAAGCTCAAAGTATGGACCTTGTGCTGGAGTCTTGTTGTTTACCAAACCACCTGTACACACAGCAAATGACTCCCATATTCCAGAGGAAGATAACGCTCCGAGGAATGAGTATTAATACATCCTCCATGCCACCTCGCTAAAATTTTCCCCTCCGCTTCTCCGCAAAAAAAAAAAAAAAATCTGGAGGCTTTTTCCTGATTAAGACACAGGGAGACTCTTTAACTTTTTTTCACACTCCAGAGGCGATGATGGTGCGTATTTTTAGATCAAAGCAGCCCCCCCACCTCACCTAATGAAGCTGTTGGCTCCCAATCTGAGTCAAGCCAGCCTATAGATTACAGAGAAGGAAGGGATCTCAGACATGCCGCCATGAAAACACATTCCCTGTCTCTGTCTCTCACTGACTTTTCCACGCTTTCATCTTGTCATCTGAACGTGGCACAACCTGGAGTTGTGCACGGCAGAGGCTGAGAAGAGGGGGAGAGAGAGAGAGGGAAGTAAATATAAAATTAAAGCCGTCCCGCCTCGTGTTCAGCTCACTTGTAGCGCTCTGTGATACGATATAGGTAACAGGCTACAGGGTGGGGAGATGTCACGACTGCATGCTTCTGATTTCTGCAAATACCGTGAGGAATCTATTAAGAGGGAAATGTCAGGTGCGTGTGAGCATTAATTGCAGACAGATTCTAAAACCTGAGGAGCATTTTGAATTTAAGTGGATGAGAAATACACCTCCCGCTCCCCGCCCTCATCGGTGGATCAGTCAAAAAATTCACCAAAATTCTAAAAAACATTCACAGGCAAATGACACTTGTGCTACATACAGTTTTAAAACATGACAGTCGAAGATTTATTTGCCTCCTCTTAAGGTTCTCAGCCCATATTCCTCAAAATAATTCACTGCTTAAAGTGAAAAATAAGACACATTTATCAAGCGGCTAAGGGTACATTCAGACAGGATCCGGCGCTGCAGCAAAAAGGCAGGTTTTTCCATTCAATTGAGTGAAGGTAGTGTGTTTTGGCTGTGGCGGTGTGGGTTGCAAGGGTGTCCACCAAAAAACTTGAAGTTGAGCCAGATCCAACTTTTGGAAAAATGCAGCCTGATGCCACTTTGCGGCTGCCAATCAGACGGTCAGACTGGTCAAACCTCCACATTCAGCCTGGAGACTATCCACGTGGATTCATGGACTACACTTTGATAGTCTGTGGCTGGTTCACCATTTACGCTGCAAAGAAGTTTAATTTGGTTTGTGTCCGGCACCCGTCGAGTGACATAGATAGTGAATGAGAGTGAGGGAGCGCTGGCATCGATAAAGCCAGTTAATCAGCAAAATAAAAGTTATTTCCTGATTGTTTCACAGCGGTTACGTTTAGCACAAACAGACACACCGCCAGCAGCACCCGATCCTGTCTGAATGTATCTTTACTCCAACTTACAGAAGCAACATTTAAGAGTAGCTCTCAAACGACCACACGATTGGTCATGTGTGTTCTGAGGAGGCACAGCCAATCAGAGACAAGAATGCTTATGCTTATGCTAAAAATATCGCATTAGGCTCTATGTTATGTCAGTTTTGTGTGAAATTAAAAATGTCAGTGTCAGACTCTTGTCATCATATCATCATAACTGCTTCATGTTATTGACAATTATTGTCTGTATGTCTCTCTCTCTCTGATCTTGCTTTCTTCTATGTCAGTTTTTTATTTTTTCATGCTATTCCACTATTAAACTAAAACAATCAAACAAACAGAAGTTACTATCAGTGTGTAACTTCAAAGCTAGGACTCTGATGGGGTCCTGCAAAACAAATCCCACTGCAGGCACTCCTTCAATACACTGCATGACAAGACAAACTGTATCATGTACAACAAGTGCTGACTGTGCAGAGCCTCTATGGTCACCGTGCATCTTTGTGTGTGTCCCCTGATGTCTGGTGAATCAGTCATAGCTGTGCTACCACTCACTCCAGGATCCGACCTTGTAAGAATGCAAGAAACTAATAGAATGTGTGAGCACTGTTGATTTGTGTCCCCCCTGCCTGAATCTTTGCATTAGTATGTAAGTCGTGCTGAACGCGGGCCATATGTGCTGCATGTGTGTGTGTGTGTGGACGGGTGACTGTGTGCGTGACGAGTTCCCTAGGGAGTGTGATATTACCCAGCGTGGTCTGCTCCTGGGAGTGCTTCTATTACTGCCAGCAACGCCTCTCCTGGAGAGCATGATATTACACACACATACGCTCGCTCCCACAGAGGTGACCCCCACTGGGCCAAATTTCCCCTTGCACCTCCAGCCCACCAACCAGTCTGTGTATATATATGTGCGTATGTGTGCCTACTGTCTGCCCGCTTGCCAGCCGATTAAATCTGTGCTCCCTACAGAATCTCTGTGTGCAGTGGCCCCTGCCTCTACCAACCGGCCAGCCAATCAAAGCTCTCAATCTGCAGACCCCCTCGGTCGATAGGCCAATCACAGGGTGCAGCTCACAGGAAGGGTCTGTCATCTAGGTTATAGCGGTCACCTTGGCAACAGGCATCACCTGGGCTTGAGAGCGAAAGGAGGTGAAATGGACTTTTCATTTTCTGACAAACTCGCAAAGTTGAAGAAAAAAAAAAGGCAGCATGTCTCGAAAATCGATTATCACAAAAAGTATTTGAGGACAGAGATTGGCTTTGAGTTTTCAGCAGGGCTCAACTTTGATACAGTGTGACACAGATTTTAAAAATAGGATACCTCCACAAGGTGGATCTCACAGCGTAAAAGCAGGTGATAGAGGACTGTGGTCTTGACATTCACCTGAAACTGTGTTTGTGATCTCCTTTTATATCATTTTTCTCCCTCCATCCATCCTTTGATCACACCTGGTCTCACTCCTCTCATATGAGCTGACTGCTTTCTGGATGATGTGCTTATTTGAGTCCAGTATATGAGCTGGAAAATAGTCACATCACTGTAGCGTCTGCAGCTAAAGAGCAGGATTATAGAACAAATAATCCACAACTCTAAACGTTGACCTCCTACTGTAACAAATATATCATACAGTAGGAGATAAAAACTGATTAGGCACTGCATTAGACTTTAAATAGCAAGTTTAAGCAGCGTTACACTTAAAAGAAATTAATTATATGTATCTGTGTCACCACACCAGTTTGTAGTTTTTGTGATTAGGATAGCAGCAGTTCTTGTTCGCCTGTGTGCTATAAAAACTGCAGAATACTGAGCAATGCACAGGTATTTTCATGATGGAGAAAACATACATACTGTAAACTCGCCTGGGACACGTCATAGTGTGAGTAAAAGACAAAAGGGGAAGAAAGAGGAGACAAAGGCAGAGAGAGAGAGAGAGATGATTGTGTGTTGCCAACATCTGTTTCCTGTGTTATATAAGCTGTGGGGGCTGGTCTCCCTTGGAAATGGGAGATATTAAAAAGTCCTGCTGCCACTGACCCCGCTAGTAACACAATACTACTGCTACTGCATTCCTATCTGTGCTATTGTCTTTTCACATACACATTTTAACATTATGTTGTAATTATATATATAATATATATATAGATATATAATATATATATATATTATATATATAATATAGATATTATAATATATATATAATATAAGGTAAATGTGTATGTGAAAAGAGCACATATATACACACACATATATATATATATACATATACACACACACACATATATATATATATATTCTTGCTGAGAGTTAGATGAGAAGATTGATATTATCACACTCATGTCTGTACACTAAATATGAAGCTAAAGCCAGCAGCTGGCTAGCTTAGCTTAGCATAGCATCGAGACTTTGTCAAGAGGTGACAAAACTGTCTACAAACACCTCTAAAGCTCATTACTAAACACTAAAATTTTATTTTTTACAATTTATGACAAACAAACATCATAAACAAACTAGTACTAATTAGTTAGCTTCAAAGGCGCTACAGAGTTTTCCAGATGTTTTAGCTAGCTGTTTTCTTGTCTTTTGGCGAAGCTAAGCTGTCTGATGGATTCATATTTCATGTCATGCAAGGGTATCAAAGGTTTTCTCGTCTAACTCCTAAAAGAAGCAAATAAGCACATTTCCCCAAAAGACAGACGATATTCAGTAGTTTTCATACTGTCAACAAATCCCATAAAAAAGACCAAAACAACACGCTACTAACAAGTGCTGCCAATATACACATATCCTGATATATCTTATCCCTCCGTGCCACAGAGCTCTATTGTTGTCAAAAACCTGGTAAAAACACATTAATGAGCCCCACTGTTGCAGTAGGTGACATGTTGCTTTATTACAATGCACATGATTCATTGTGGTTCATATCAGTCAGTTCCACACACACACACTCACGGTCCTGGTCCTGTTACTCTCACTAGGGAACCAAATGTGTATTAATACGCAGCAAATAGTCACAAACAAACATACTATTTCCTCCTGTTTAAGATACATTTATTAAGACTACAGTGCCCAGCTGTTTTAGGATATTGGACAAGATTGGGAAGACTGTCTACCACTGAAGCTGCAGCTTTAAATAGTTAATGATTCAATTAACAATCGCATCCGTTTAAACTGTTCATGTCGGCTACTATGAGAGGAGAAAGCAAATGTTGAAATGAGATTAATAAGGACGTATGAAGCACTGAGAGCTGCCACTCTGTGCAGAAATACATGCAAGTTATCAGTTTAAGAGGCTTTGTTGTGCTGTACATTTTCATGTGCAGTATGACCTATACCACCAAAGTGTTATGACTTCATGCGATATCATGATGGACATCCACAGTCAGAGTAAAAGCATTAACCCTAGTTGTGTTTAAGCCTGATTAAACTCAGTAACTGTGTACAAGGATCCATCGATACTTACTGTACACACAGATAAACACAGGATTAATACAGTATATACTGTAGCTTAAGTACAGTGCGGATCAGAATGCTGTTTGAGATATTAAGTACAGCTGAGGAAAATGAAGATGAAGTCTGAAGCAGAAGTGTTGCTGTAATACGCACTCAGAGGATGGAAATGTTCTAACAGGGAGAAGAACACAGTGTTTTGAAGAGGCAGAGAGAGGGAAAAGAAGAAGTGGAGGGGGTGTATCTGTTCTTGTTGAAGGCCATTTAACAACAATGAGACAACGGGACACAGAGGCCATGTTGAGTGTAAAAGTTATATGTTGGTTGGACTGGAGGCTATTTTTGTCAGTACATAGAAATAACAGAGTAGAGGGTAATATCTTCTACAGGTGTTGTGAGTTGACCTTTCTTACACGAGTACCAAACCTGTTTCCCATGTGGTTTTAATTTAAGCCTAACTTTGTCCCAGTTTGAGCTTCTCCTGTATGTATTTTTACATTTCAGAGTTTGCCGTTACAAACACAGATATATGTAAGTCTCTGTTTGCCTCAAAGATAAATACAAGGCAAACTTTCAAAAAACTTTGCAGGTTATTTGCCAACACCGGAGACATTTCCAGATTCCCCAAAGACTCAATCCTGCTGGTATTAAAAATATTCCATCCAGTCCATTTTTATCTCACACTGTGCAACTCCATTCTTTCAACCAAACTTAAATCTGTGACTACAGTATAATCAGAAATCCTCATAAAGTCTCTGTAAAAACACTGATTACACGAGAGGTACAGACTGGGCTTAGTCCAAAGTAAGCAGCTCCCAAAGCACCTATGATACGTTGTCACTTAGCAATTAATTTTACTGAGGTCATTTGGGTTTTTGTCTCTTCCACAGCTTGTCATGGTGGCATAATTTTCACACCCGTGAAAGTTCTCCAAGGACGCTACCAAGAACCAGTCTTACAGATGTTTAAATTGCTACCCTTAGGCTACACTCCACAAATGGTATGTGACAACAAGGCTTGTCCTCACACCAATGAATCTCAGTGACAGAAACAATCACACTACAAAGTTTTACGCAAGGTAAGAAAAAAAAACATTACAAAAACAAAGACAGTTATATATACATATATTTAACAGTTATTAACTGTTATTTTTTAACTAAAACAGGCTGTCAAAACAACATTAACATTATAAAGTTGGCATGGCTAACATACAGACAGGCTGCAATATCTATTGGGAGCAATGTTTTTCTCCTTTCGGGTCTGTGTTGGTTGCCACCAATTCCTGACTCATTAGCTTCTAATTGCTGCTCAATGTTCATCAGCTAGTTGCTAACTAGTTTGCTGCTGTACAGGTAGTGTACAGTGGGTTTATCATAACCTTTTCTCTCAAATAAACCCTCCAATTAGTACTGAACATGGGGTTGAAAAGAGCCAGTATGTGTGAGCCAAATGTTTCAGACCGGAAAAACCAAAACAATAAGCTGAAAGATGCTAAAAAAGAAAGCACACTAGAGCTGAGGTAAAATGCTGAATCTCTGTGGGTTTGTTACCATGAGTGAGCCCTTTCACATTACAAATTAACCCATTTTTATTGAGTAGTGCAGCTTTAAAAATAATAATTTCTGTAAGAAGATGCTAGCTTTAATGTGTCGCCACATTTTGACTAGATACGACATAATGTTTTCATTGTTTTATCACTCCCTAAATGTTGCTTCGTTAAGATTCACTGAATGTGTTTGGTTTTGGAATATAGCACTGATCATAAAAGCCCACCAGCACAAACACTATTTTCTCATACAAATGTGTTCCTTTTGTTTATCCGAGCTTTTGTCTTAGTTTAAAGGTGCCGTCTTTGTTGATCGCACACGAGTGTTCTTCCACATGCATACTTAAAATCCATACAATACCCTAAAGAAAATTAAGGCATAAGAAACCTATTAAATGTGTTTGTGATTTCACAAAGAATACATTAAAATTAGATTCATTTTTGCAGATACATCAGTGCCGGCGACCTGCTGATAAATTAACAAGAACAAAAAAAGAACACCTTAATTAGACAAATCGAAGCTCACTCCAGATGCTCAGAGTTAAAAGAATCAAGGACGCCTCTCATCTGAACAAGGTTAGGTTCGAGGTGACACACTTAAGTGCAACACCAAGAGAATTCATAGCGAGTCTTAGATTACAAAACTGCCTGTTGTCTCTCGTGATTTCATAAGAGGCTGAGTGTGTGTGTGTTCCTGTGCATGTGTGTGTGTGTGTGTTGCGCTGTTACAACACTGATCTTCAGCACTGATCCAGAAGTCTGAGGGCAACAACACTTGTCATTAAGGCATGTCATTCAGCACAGTGAGGAATCCTGTTTGTAAACAAAGCCATGGCAACCGTGGGACTCACACTCTCTCACGCTCTCTCTCTCTCGCAACTTTGCACGCCCACCCGCAACACTGACACACACACACACACGCGCACACACGCACACACACACACACACACACACACACACAAAAAGCAGCTAGCTTATTCTAAACTAGTCCCCCATCTTGTCATCTGCCTGGATATGACCCAGAAATACAGTCACTGGAACAAATAGGCCACTGTCATATTAATCTCCACCTCTGTAAATTGATGGAAATATGATTTGGTGCATTCACAGTAAGCCATGTCTACGCGCTTCCTTCTTTTTCTCTCTCTCGCTCTCCCCGCGTGTGCGCGTCTTACGTCTCTCCGTCTATCCCTCACAACGATAACTTGACCTCCCCTTAAGCAAATCCCTTTCTTCTTTTCCACGGCGAGCGGTGAGCGAAGCATAATGCAACATAAAGGAAAATAACTCAGACCCCGTAATTGCATGCTCGATTCAAAAAGACATAAACAGGTAAAAGGGGGGAAAAAAAGGAAAAAGAAGCGGTTTTTCACATGCAGATATTCTCTGTGAAAAGCTTTGAATGGCGGAGTCTGACTAAAATTACAGAGATTCTGTAATTGCAGCTTCAGATAAAGCACGGCACTTGGCAGGTAGAGTAGGAGTCTGCAGAGATGTGCCCTCATTTCTACACCGGCACAGCGCTCATGTGTGTGTGTGCGTGTGTGCCAGTCCTTTTAAGCATTCATGCATGCTTGAGAGTGTGTGTGTGTGTGTGTGTGTGTGCCCTTGTTTGTTTGTGTGTCAGACATGCCCTGTGTGTGTCTGGAAGTGTGTGTGCGTGCATGTGAGAGAGGGGAATAGGTTTGAAGGGTTAATTAGCGTGCTGTCTTAAACGGTGTGCAGTGACAAGAAGATAAGACAGGCTGTCCTTGCCAAAATCACCTCTACACATGCTGCTCCACATGCACGCACACACACATACACACACACACATATGTGTGCATATAACACAAGATGAGGACATACACTCATTCTTCCCCACTCAGCACCTCAGTGCCCATCTGAAGCTCATACACACATATCTTCACACACACACACACACACACACACACACACACACACACACACACGCCTAAGTCAGTAAAGCCAAATCAGTTTTCCCGTTGCTACAGCAACAGCATACTTTTATGTCAACTGCAACCTAGTTACTATGGAGATATGTATACAAGAGAAACTCTGTGCCGTTGTAGTCAAGGGCCAGATGACAGCATAGCGTGAGGGCGTGTGTGCACACACAAAAACACACACACACACACACACACACACACACACCATCTTCGCTTCATCCATTTTGTTCCTCAACGCACACACACACACACACACACACACATGCACGGACACACGCACCGCTCTTTTAAAAAGGAGGAGTTCAGGTTCACACGCTGGTCAGAGGAAGAATAAAAAGCTCTCATATCCTGCACTATAATCTCAATCAAGCTAAACACGCAAAGCTAGCATTGATCCTCGCTGTTTGTCCCCCACCCCCAACACCCTCGGGCAAGATGAAATCTAAAGTCTGCTGGCATCTGTGTTATTAAATCCTCCAGTATTAATTTAGCACTAATTGAGTGAGGGATTCATTCCCCGTTTACCCCGAGTCTTTAATGGAGTAAAATCTGGATAGGAAAGCCGGTATAAAAGACTGTATCAAGACTTAAATCAAAAGCGAAATGCTGTTCCCGCTGGGGGAGCACCGAACGTCTGAGTGAAAGAGAACTATGAAAGCAGAGATCATCAACTATTGATAAGGCCGAATCTGGTACAGCTGTAGACAAAATACAGAATATGTCTGACTTCACGTTGGATATGCCTGCAAATGGCTGATAACTGTCTGGCTGTGAAATAAGTCATAACCACAAATGATAGAGTGAATAATGGGCTGCGTATTTACCATGTGGCTACAGTATTATTTCACCATGTACTCTAAGCATTCAGAATATGATTGATAGAAACTGATGAAAACCCCTCCACGGGTTTAAATTGGGGCTGGGAATTATTTGAAATGTTAAAAGACTGAGTCAGTGTACAAGGAAGGATCGTCTGGGAGCGGATCAAACTGGCCAATTTTATACTGCTCCATCCAAGGAGGGCATGAACAAAAATTATGAAAACACATACACACCAAACACAGTGATATTAAAATGATGATGAATTGACGGAGTACGCCATAATCTTATTTCTAACCGTAACCATATTGGCAAAACCGGACGTGGGCAGGATTAACTGGAAGTTGATCGTTTAAGCCTGAATTTAAAATAGGTTAAGCAGAAGTCGATATGTTTATTAGAAAACTATTTACAGAACAGCCTCAGATTAAAGCTTCAGAGCAACGGATTTGATCACAATGGTATTATTTACTGGATAATTTTGCCATCTATTGATTTTTTACAGATATTGACACATTTTCCGCGCTGAATACTCGTTTCAGCCACTCAGCTCTAGATATTAGACACGTTAACGTGTTTGTGTAAATGTTTTTAATTACATTAAAGAAATGATAGAATCACATACTGTAGATGAATGCTTCACCTTGGCCCATTATGCTGCTGAAATATTTTACTAGGAAGTCCTTCACAATCCATGAATATCTATAAAGATCAAATGGCTCAGATACTATATGAAATAAATTACTGTGATGCTTAATTATCATTCTCAAATAGAAAGTTTACATTAATAGCGGCCTATATTTAGTGAGGACAGCATTTCAGTCTTCATAATTACTTAAAAAACTTTAGCGCATGAGCATAGTGACAGGACAAGCTGCCGTTCAGACCTGAATGTTCAAGAGGTTGCGATTAACATGATCTTTTAATATTCACGTGTCATGTTTATAAATAAAACAGAGAGATTAGTTTGCTACCAGCACTTCCTGACGGTTGGTGTTTCACTGCTACGTAGCTATAATGCATAGGTGGAAACTGACAAGCCATCTTTGTGCACCAAAATCACGATGCTCGTTTGGCAGATTCAATAATTACAATCTGGATTTACAAATTGGCTAAGTTGGTTAATTTACCAAAGTCACTAAATCTTTAAAAAAAAAAAGAAGAATTTTTTTATACAGCACTGATTCTGATCTTTAAGGAGACAGTTTGGATGCGGGGAGGTCACAGGACATCACATGTTTCAAGGCTCTGGATCAAACCATGCTGAGTTCTGACAGTATTTCAGAGATGTTTCGCTATGTTAGTTTAAGAAACATAACAAAAGCAGTCAAGAATTTTTTTATTTGAAAATTTTGCTGATTAGGTCAGAAAAGGTCAGAGAATAATGAATGAAGTGAAAAAGACTCAGAGCGGGTTTCTGATGGTCAAATTTCAACACCACTTCATTAGGTATTCAAACAGTGTTGCAGATCAATACCAGCTCCTAGCTTGAAGGAAAGTAAACATTATCCAACATTTCTCCACACCACTGCTGATGTCTTTACCTGGCTCCGGTCTTTATCCACCTTCTTGAAGCACTTGTTGAGTGACAGATTGTGGCGCACTGAGTTCTTCCATCCTGTGGGAGCGCTTGCAAAGTAAGGGAAGTGCTCCAGGATCCAGCCGTAGATATCCTTCACAGGCAGCCGCTTATTTGGCGCATCCTCGATGGCCATGAAGATCAGGCAGCTGAAGGAGTACGGCGGTTTTCGGTTGGCCCCCGCTGCCAAGTCGTACGCCGAGTGTGCATCGCCGAGCAGGGGGTCGTCCGGGGAGGGAGACGAGGAGGAAGGCGAGCGGGGATGCTGACCGTCGGGGTCCTGCAGGGGGGAGACGCTACGCAGCCCCGAGTGGCTGAAGCTGTTGAGGAGGTCGGTGCTCTCGTGGAGCCAAGAGAGGCTGGTGAGCTCTTCGTCCTCTGCCTTGGAGAAGGAGGCGGATAGGGACAGGGACAGGTCAGCCGCCTCGGCCTCAGATGCTGCTGTGGCGGCGTCCCCCTGCCGGTACGGCGGGCTCATGCCCTGCGAGGCACTGGCTCCACTGCTGGGGCTCTGCGCCTTCTTACTGGGGGGCATGGTGGGTCCCATCCAGCCCAGGGCTCACTCCTAGAGAGGAAAACAGCAGAGAGAGAGGGAGAGAGAGAGGAGGCAGAGGGGAAGGAGGAAAAGGAGAAAAAACAAGGTCAGCTTACAAAATTCAGTTGGTTTCTCACATAAAGCCTTAATTTTTGCTAAAGGCCAAAGGGTGGAGACACGCAACAAGATTTTGACCACATTTCCAATTAGGCTGTGTTAGATCTGAGGGGAAAAGTACACGTCATCATTTTTCTCTGGGGCTTTCTGCCCAATTCTGACTGGGATGGCAAATTTTGTGCTTCATTGGTTGCGGAAATCTTGCCTTGTACCAACTACCCTCTAATTACCAGTGTACCAGCAAAGTATTGACATTACACGGCGTTGCTGTCATAACATAGTGAATACTGTTAAAGGTCTGACAGTCGTTGGGGGTCACAGAGATGATTCTTTGCAGCGAGGAGAAAATCTTGTTGGAGCTATGGATGAGTGCGGTCCAAACTTAGATTACAAATAGTTAATAGTTTGTCTAGAGATGATCATGATCGGGAGATTTGCCAAGAACAAAAAAAAAACAAAAACAAAACAAACAAATTACAGTGTGAGTTCAAATCCAGCCCTGTTCTAATCAGACCATTATTCTCCAAACATAAGAGCAATGTTGTGCTCGTTAGACGCAGGCAGAGTGGTAATTGAAGGGGACTGGGGCTGAGTATCACACCACAATCAAGAAGACTCGCAAACCAGGCCTTTGATTGTCCTCCCAGCTGTGGAAGGACCCAGCCAGCAGCTACAGCTAAATGTAATCTGCTCCACTCACACTGTGAACATGCATCAGAGTCTGGACACAAATACACACCCATGCGAGGATGCACACACACACACACACACACACTTGCACGCACACTTAAAGTAAAAACAGAAATTTGCATTTATACACAAATTCTGGAAAAACAGGAGCCCAAAAAGGTTCCCAAACTAAAAGCATGCACACACATGCAAACATGGATGAATACACACACACACACGCGCACACACACACACACATACACACACACACACACACACACCAGAGAGCAGCATCATTAGGACATGAGGATTAAGTCCAGATATGTTCTGTTCTGGCCCCTGTGTGGTGCGATCGCTCTCTAATCCAAGGTGATCATCGGCCGATCTGTCCCCTCACTCTGCGTGATTGACTGACAGCTGTCACCCATGGCAACCCGCAGTGCCGTGACAACTGTCAGTTCGCTACAGCTCCGGCCGGCGTGTCACCATGGCAACAGAGCAAAACAACTCCTCTCTATCCTTCTGATGCTCCCCCCCTTTTCTTTCTCCTCTCTCCTTCCTCTGTGCGTCTGATGCTCTTCCACCTAACCACCCAGCCCACATCACAACATCACATCGTCTTCCTTATTTTTCCCACTTTTCAGCGCAGATAACTCCGCTTAGCAGTGTTGATAGGCTGTAGTGGAAGGACTGAGCTAAATATAGACTAGTGATGTATAGCTGCTATGCCGTTGCTCCGCGTATAGTCGGCCAGCCTGTAGTCACCCCGCTGCTCCATCCAACTCTCTCTGCGGCGTGGGGGGAAAACGCTCGGCGGAGCTGGATGGCTTTGATCTCCTCTCCACTTCTTCTCTCCTCTCTGTTCACTTCTCACACTTTCTGACAGCAACGCGCGCTCATTCAACAAGCTGTACCTGTCTGAGGTACAGCGCTGTTGCACCAATATTGACATTGAGTGTAATGAATTCAAATTGCCCCGGTGACGATAACGCCGTCGCTGAAAATAGTCAGCAATCAAAGGGATGGGCGAGGTGGAAAAGGGTGTTTGACAGGCTTTTCAAGGTGTGTGCGTGTTGTCTCTTTGTCTGAGGGTATTTATGCATGTGTTTGACAGGCTCATCACGGTGTGTGTGTGTGTGTTTGTCTTAGGAAGGATGTAAGGGCATCATTGTGACATTGTTCATGGTAGGAGTCCGCTGGAATGCAGAGATGGCTCTGATGCTCTCTTTCTCTCCATCTCCTCTTCCTCCTCCTTGTTATGTTGCCATAGCGGCAAGGGGGCCATGAAACATTACGGCTGACAGTAAAGTCATCTCATTTTACTGTTGCTATGACAACAAACTCCTCACTGTTGGTTGGGGCCAGCGCGAGCTGCCGCCCAAGCCTCGTGCCTGAGTGTGTGTATGCGAGTAGATGCATGCATGTGTGTGTGTGTTTGTATGTATGTGTGTGTGTGTGCGACATGTCTCCCATGGGCTCTCATAAAGCTTAACACACTTGCTCGGCTCTAAACAAACTTTCATGCAACTTCTACAGTGGCCCCTCAGGACCAACTGCTAAAGGACAAAGGCAGATATCGCTCAAGTTCAGACTAAATGATGCCTGCTGTATGTGTGTGTGTGTGTGTAAATGTGTGTGAATGTGTGTGTGTGTGTGTGTAAGAAGCATCCTCACATTTGTTTGACAGATGGGACTGTGCTATTCTCTCTGTCTTCTTCATTCTCTGGATCTCTTTTGTGTTTGCATGCTTTGTTTTGATTTGTGTTCATCTCTGTTTGGCATGTCCACATTTGGCTTAGCGTGTGCATGTGTTTTCTTTTTCTCCTGTGTTCGTTTGTGTGTGTGTGTGTGTGTGTGTGTTCGCATCGGACTGTAAGTACATGCTCACGTCGAAGTGTCTGTGCATACCAATGCGATTTAAAGCAGCTGTAATCTGCACGGTGTGTCTCAGCTCTCGCCGTGACCCTGGCACCACACCGGTTGTGTTTGCACTCTGCACCTTCATAATATGGACTTTTAAAAAGGCAGCATTCAATTAGAGTAAATGGCTTTCTCCGTGTGAGACATTCTCGTATGCTTAGAGGTTGGTGGAACACTTAAGTCAGATTGTTCCTATTATTATGCTGCGATGAATATAGGTTCCATAAGCCTCTGTCAGGTAAGAAAGGATGAAAATTACCGTGGCAGCTGTGTTACACTTCCTCAGACTCCACAAGTGAAACAGCCCTCTATTCAGTGACATTATTATAAATGACAGCGGAGCTTAAATGATTAGTGAAGTAACTGATAACAGAAACTGACGAGCAGAAAATGAGAATCTACAACAATTTTTAAGATTATTAATCGTTCGGGTGATTTATCACAGATTTTCTAGTCTTAAACTCTCAAATTTAGGCTGCATTTACCGCTATTTATTTGACTTTCACAAAACGATTCTGACTCAAGATCTGCTACCGCCACCTTTCAACCATTTCACGTGGTCTTCAGGAGCAGTTGGAGTTTGCTCAGTTGCCATGGTGATAGATTTTAATTATAGTCTGCAGTGTTGGCAGGAAATTTAAAAAAGAACAGTTCAACATTTTGGGAAACACCCTTAATCGCTTTTCTTGCTGAGAGTCAGATGAGAAGATGGATACCACTCGTGTGTGTGCATGTGTGTGTGTGTGTGTACCACCAGCAGCCAGTTAGCTTAGCAGAGTCTCCACCGGTTGCCTGGCAACCTCACAGTGAGGACAAGACAGGGAGTGACTGCACCGTGGCCAAGGTATAGTCTGGTACACAAGCCCCTATAAAGCCACAACTTGTCATTAATACGCCCGTTTTTGGACAGAGTAAACAAATAACATATGACATGTTAATAATCACCTTTGAACAGAGCTAGGCTACTTGTTCCCCTCGTTTCAAGCCTTTATCACTGGCACTGGATCTGAAGGGCGTATTCGAAGGGTTTTGAACCTTAGAATATGTGACTGCGGCTGGCGCCATGTTGGCAGTCCTGCCTCTTCCACCTCCCGGTTAATCTAAAAATCTGCAAAGATGTGGATCATCAGCCAAATGACACCTGGGTGCTTAAACAAGCCATCTGTAACTGCAACCACCTGTCAAAGCTGTTAATTATGTGTAACTTTATTATCATTTGAACGGGTGGGTTATAAAAAATAATTCAACCTCAGTACAGTTGTCATGAACAGGGGAAATCAGCTATAGAGACCAAAACTGTTTTTTGTACCAGGCTGTAAACATGTTTATTTCTGTTGTGAAGTTGGACATTTTATTATGGGGACTTATGGAGACTTCTGTAGCCAAACTCAAGTGGCTGTTCGAAGAACTGCAGTGTTTGGCACATCCGCATTGGCTTAATTTACCAGCCATGGGGTTGGTGCTCGATCTTTATGCTAAGATCAAGCACCACTGTTTTGGAAAGTACTATCAACCTACCAGTCCAAGCAGCAAACTGTGACTTTGAAACTAACCTTTAGCCATAAACTGATAGACATGGTGTCATAAAGCTTAAGGATTGAGAAATGCTAGTGAGGAGACCTTAAATTTGTAACATTTTGTCAATAATGAACTCTCTGGCTTTTTTTAATTTTAAAAGTTCACAGAAAACGCAATTACAGGAAAAAAAACAAACAAAAACTAATCGTTAAATTAATCAATGATGTAAAACCCAGAGGTATCATTTCCTCAGAGTCATTAAGGGACATATTAGGAACAGGTAGTTCAGTTACTTAAAATTTGCGACCCAGTTTTCAATCTATAAAAAAAAAAAAAAAAAAAAAAATTCAGACCTCTAAATCAGAAATGTGAGCTGAATTAGATTTTGGTGCAATGATGTTTTTGCCAGGACTTGTTTTGTCACTGCATGTGTGACAAGATATCGATGAAGCTAAAGGTCCTCGTCCTGAGTGTGCTGCTTGGTTCCAGCCGTATCGAGCCTCGGCTAACAATGGCACGCTATTAAAAGCAAAACATTTTTTAAAATCAATATATAAATACACTCTGTTGTTGTCTGCAAAATAGAATGAAGGGGGTGACACACAAGGCTGTTTCAGTCTGAAGAGTGCAGATTTAACATGATCCAACCTGAGATTAGAAGTTGTGAAAGATTTGTGTAATCAATCCCCTAATATTAATGAGGATAACCAACATGGATGAGACCAAAGTCCATTTTGACAAATATCACTGGCCTCAATGTGACCCTGCTGACCTCTGGCCAGCTCAAAACTCTCTGAAGCCTTTGTAGCTGGAGGCAGAGGCCACCAGTGTTTACATGAAAGGGAAAAGGTTAGCAAACTCCTTTGAGAGTGAAGTGGGTGTAGGTTAATTCATGTGCTCTAATTGACAGCGTAATCATCTAACGCTGCATGCTCTCGCTGATACTTGCCTAAATCACATGCCACATTTATGTAATCCTTTGAAGATCTTCATTCCCCGTTGGCAGTTTTTTTTCCCCCGTCTGATTCGCAGGCATTTTGTGTGCCGAAGCTACAAGAAACATTTCAATAATGCACTTTTCATTTCACTGTCTTCACCGAGTCTGCTGCAATATTAGCCAAACTGACTTTCAGAGAAATCCCAAAGTCATCAAGTTACAGAACCCCCAAAACCACATCAGTGCAGAATTATTAAAATAAAACCAGGACGGGCTTATGACAGGCTGTCAGCAGAGCATTTATGATCTGGGCCTCGGCAGACTGCGACTATTACAACTTTGTCAGTCTGATCGCAGCGCGTGACATATGTTGCATGTCACATCCTCCTGCTACTCGCTTTCCTGTCAATCTTCACTATACAGGCCAATAAAGCCAACGGCATGAAAATAATCCCCCTACCCTAGAATGGAGTAGTAATAGTAGTGTAGGAGATAGTGGCGAAGAATGGAATAGTATTTGGTAGGAGTTATTACTTTGCAGAGGGGTGAGCTGAACCTTGTGGCTCCTCTGGCCACAGTGATAAAGAAGAGAGTCAGATGCACCGAGGCAAAACTAATCTGGAGTTTTGATGACAAAAGGACGACCTTTATCCCTCCTACACATATGCTGGATGGATGGAACGGCAGAGGAAGACCAACAGAGAGAAGGGGAAAATGAGAACTCTCTCAGAGACTGGAAAATAATAACTTCTGCTACATATATGTCAACACCGGTTGTAGGAAGCCTTGTGATGTTCTCCATTTTCAGCCCATGAAATCACCCCTCCGCCCCTCTTTTTGTATTTCCTGCTTTTCCCTGACGACAAATATCAGGGTTCCAGAGGGCTTTAAGGAACCAGAGCAGGGCCAATCACATCCTATAAGGTCTGACTGTGTCTTCTTTTTATGTCATCCACAGCAGCAAAGAGTTATGGAATAGAGGTCAGGGGTCAGGACATCCCAGAGGACTGCTCCTGACCCCTCGGCCCTGGCTGCTGCTGCTCTCAGCTGCCTGGAAACTCATGTGCACGCGCACACACACATACGATATGAACATGCGCACGTTCAGACAAACACAAACACACAGGCTCTCTTTGCCTTTCCCTCCGAGGACTGATTTGGTCTGTGCAGAGTAACACTGGACTGGTTTATACTTAAAAAGCAGACATAAAAACAACAAAAAAAAAACAACCTAAGAGACTATAACAAGTCTCTTAAGGTATAATATAAAACTGAAATGATTAGTTAATTTATCAAATGTACCAATATCTTTCTATTTTTATAGACAGATGATAGATGTGAACTTTCTCACAGGAAGCGTTTACCTTTCTGGAAAATGAGTGTTGTATTGTTTCTGTTCTGTCAAACTGATTTAAATATTAATAAATAATGACAACAACAACATAATTATATTAAATTACAATATAATAAGCATAACAATAGTTAATCAATTATAATCAATTAGCTGTGAGGGTCATTTATGAAGCCTTTATACATATATAAAAAGTCTATGTTCAGGCTGTATTTAGGGGCAGCAGTGCTTTGATGCTAATGCTAACACGGTAATATACTCATTATACACAATGCTAACACGCTGATGTTTAGCAGGTAAAATGTTTAGCATGTTCACCATCTTAGTTTGTTAGCATGCTAACCATAACTAATTAGCACTAAACATGTGCAGGTTGGGAGGCTGATTCATTTTGCAGATATTTATGACTGACAGCTGAAGCGATCATCAGTTATTACAATCCATCCTGATGCATGTTTGTTGAGATATTTGACTGGAGAAGTGACAACTTTGACCCTCTGGTGGCGCTAGAAGAAAAGAGACTCCATCAATGTCTGCACAAAACTTTGTGGTAATCCATTAATAGTCGTTAAGACTTTTCAGTCTGGAGCAAAGTGGTGGACCAACAGACTGACATTATTATCCCTTAGAGCCATGGCTTGGCTCCAGCCACTGAAATGTGAGGATTGGCAGCTTTCCCTCTGTTTTGTTCCATTGTACATTGGAAATCTTTGAGATTTGGACAGTTTATCCAACAAAACAAGCAATTTGAAGATGTCACTCCTGACTCACTGAAATTCAAACTGGCTTTTTTTTTTTTTATGTTTTGTGAAGTTTCATTGGCTAAACAATCCACTGATCAATCAGGGAATAATGGAGAGCTTAATTAATAATAAAAATAGGCATTAGTTTTATTAGAACACACAGTATAAAAATCAGACATAGCCACAATGTATGTGGCATTAGAAACCTAAATATTGGGGCCTTTGTTAAAATAGGTCATGGCCCTTTCTCTGCACCTGAAACATGATAAGTTTGAGTTCAGAGTCTGTCCTGTGAAAGGATTAAACATACCCCCTCTGTCTATTGGCAAACCAACTTAGCAGATAATAAGCACATTATATACAGTGTATTTAGGGGAGCTGAGCCCCAGAACTTTCAAATTGAAAAATGATAGCACAAAACACTTCAATGGGGCCACTGCTTATGCTGTGAAAAACAGCACAACACTGTTTAAAAAAAAAAAAAAAAAGAAGGTACATACAGTAAGTAAGAGGCAAAAGCTCAGCAAGGACACGTGTAATGTATGGTGCAAGAAAATCAAATATTGCCAGTGAATAATTCAAGACAGCACACAAGCACACACACACACACACACACACACACACACACACACACACACACACACACACACACACACACACACACACACAGGCTCTCTCTTCTAAAGTAGGCTAACCAACAGAGCAAACAGGCATTCATCAAGCAAACACAGAGTAAGTTGGGTATGAATCATCAGCAGCTTGCGATCATGAAGTCACACTCACCCTGGCTCTCAGAGTGTTGTGGAGAATCTTATTCATCAATGGTCAGTTCAGTGAGTGCAGAGAGAGTGCACAGGAGTCCAAGATGTCTTATGCTGAAAGGCTTAGTCTCTGAATGCTGAAAGTCCACTCTGTCCACAAACAAGATAATATGTTTACCTTTGCTGGTCAGATATTGTTATCTGACCCTGTAGTTATATGCTGTGTACCTATCTGTTGTGTCTAGTAAGTGAGCCCTATTCTTTGACCTCAGGTGCCTGTTTTCCTAAACACAAATATACAGCTGCTCTGTATCTCAAGGAGAGAAGTCAGTGTCCCGTAACAATCTAAGATTTAACACTCTCCCTACAGTGAGCTCTGGAGATATGCCTGACCCTGTGTAACCCCACATGTGTCGTGCTGGAATAGAAAATTCCCTCACACTGGGGATGGCGAAAAATCAGACGGAGGCATACACACACGTAGACACACAAAAGCAAACTGAGGTTGCGATTGTGGACACTTGAAGGTGACTTATATGTGTGTATGTGCAGCCTGGAGGTCCCTTGGTGGAGTGCACTCTGTGTGTTTGTGTGTGTGTGTGTGTGTGTGGACTGAATGCGACACGTCAGGTCAAGCTTAAAAAAAGCCCAGGCCCAGGGCTCTAGACTTCTATGGTAATGGCCATGACACACCACAGGCCCACATGCAATCACACGTTGGTGCACACTCACTCAGTTATCCGTTCGCTCGGTCCAATCTTTTCTCAGTTCAGGTCAAGTCAGTGTTTTCTTGTGGTGTGGCCTTCAACGTACAGAAAATAACATTACTATCACTACTACTGATCCAATAGAGTCTGTTTCTGTTTTTAAATACCCAGAGCGGATAAGCTAAGAGGCTAACGAATCTTTTATTGAATCATTTGTCTCTCCACGATCTATTTTCAGCTAAGAGCAATTAATGTAGAAAACACGCAAGTCACAGGCTTCTCAGTTTTTATCCACCACTGATCATTGCTTTACCCAGTTAAAATGACAAATGTAGCCAAAGGGCCCAAATGAAAATCCCTGCCATTGTCTAGTTAATGTGCTCCTGAAAGCTGGAGGGTGTGCTACGCTAAAGATCATTTGTTACGGAACTCTGTAAAACCACTTTATTATTGTGAGTGGACCAAAACACATCGGTGGGTCTACTTCTCATGAAACCGTGAGCTGACTGTGTCGTGTCAGCCTCTGTGGTCAAATATAAAAATAATTTGAAATTTCATTTAAAGTAAGAGTTCGAATTTGTTGTTGTTTATCCTTCGGGACAGAGCAGAAGGCAATTCGATGAACTGTAGCATTAGCATGTTTTACCTAGTTTAATCCAAGCGCAATCATAAACCGTGATAAACAAGGAAGTGTTCTTGGGCTTTAAAAGCGGTTGTTCAATATTTTATAACTTAAAGAACTCCTTCTTCCAGCGGTAATGCTAAGCTATGCTAATCACCTCCCGTACTTAACACATGGGCAACGAGGCGTCTTTTTACTTGAACTCTTGGAGAGAGTTGCTAAAATGTCAAACTATCCCTTTAATGTACTCTTCCAACAGAGTTGTATCTTGTAAAAGGATCAGCTCTTTGCATTATATCCTTCCTGTTAAAACATTCATGCATATCCCAAGAAGTGCTGCTGATCTGAAATGATCGACTTAGGAGTTGTAAATTGGGACCGCCGGTACTTGGAGCAACCTGGAAGACCATGTGTGCAAAGATAGGAAAGCAACACCTGTTTCAACTTTAGTTTACTTACGAATGCTGACAGCTTAACTGAAAATCAACAGGGGTTCATGAAAAGCTTCTGATACAATAAACAGATTTAACACAGCGTTCGCATTTGACCAAACGCTACCAGATGCCAACAAGACGAGCGATAATGATAAAGAAGATCCTCCCTCGCTGTTGCCACCTTTTCAACTTCTCTTCCCTCCCCTCGCTCCCTCTAAGGCCTCCCTGTCTGTTCTCTTTGACAGTGAGCAGGTCCCTGCTGGCGCTCTGTGCTCTTTTTCAACATTGTGGGAAAGGAGCGAGAGAGAGAGAGTGAGAAAAAGAAAGAAGAGAGAGAGAGAGAGACTGCCAGAAACACTATACAATATCAAAGCGGCCAGTGCAGAGCCAACAGAGCTTTGATAGCGGGTAGGGAGGGGTACGGGTCAGAGAACAAAAAAAAAAAAAAAAAAAAAGCAAGGAGAAGGGCTCTGTGAACTGTTTAAAGAGGGGGGCGTGATCTATCGGGATCCCCACATTCAGAGGGGAAAGTGGGGTGGATAAAGATTTGAGGTGGTGAGTGTTTTTCAGCTGGATGTCCTGCAGTCAGAAAGAAGAAAAAAAATTAAGCAGGGCTCCCTCTCTGTGTCTGTCTCTCCCCTTCTTTCTCTTTCGCCCCTCTGGCTTTTCCACTTATCTTTAACAAACAGCAGCTCAGGCTCTCAGCCACTGGCCGACAGTTTGTCCCGACAACAAAAAACCATGGCAACAACCACTGGAAGAGCCCGTCCGGTTCCAAAGGTCCGCCCCTCTCTGGCTTCTCCGGCTCCCTCTGCTCTTTGAGCCTTTCGCAAATTTGGCCGAAACAGTAGATTGGAATCAATAAGCAAATGAGCTCAAACTTGGTGATAGAAGTTTGCGACCGTGGCCTCATGTTTGGTTTAGAAAGAGTATCAAGAGCGAATTATTAGATCACCTTTGGCAGCGTTTAGGCGACTGGAGCACAGGAGGAAAAAAAAAAAAAATGTTGTTGAGAAGAGAAAGTGGAATTTGGAGAAGAGAAGGACGAGATAGTGAGGCAGCAGTTTGTCAGTAGTCTTATACAGTCCTCTCCGGCCTGCCTTTGCTGACGATACTTGCACCGCTTCTGCTGATGATACAACTCTGCTTACATCCTTCACTCCTCCCTCCCACTCCTACAAGCTGTTTTTAACACCGCACAAGATACCTTATGTCAACTGAAACGTGTTCTGGATGCTGACAAAACAAAAATTCAGCCTGTTTACAAACTCACAAACAGGCCAAAAAAAGGGAAAAGTGATATGAGGAATCACACTCGTATGGAAATTTCAAAAAGCTTTTCTCTTCAGACCTTGCTGAGAAGTTAATATGCACATTTGATCCAGTTAAATAATGCATGTAGAATTCATTCACTGCTGTACACGTCACCTGTATACAAAACCTTGACAATATCAGTTGACATTTTTGGTGATATTTCTTGTTGTGGAGAATCTTATTCATCAATAGTCAGTTTATTTTGTGGAGATAAATTGTTCAGGAGTCCAGGATGTCTTATGTTGAAAGGTTTATTAAGATTGATCATAGAAAATGGAGGATTTATCAACGCCATGGCATGATGCCGCCTCAACTCCGAAGAAGCTGTCCTCTCTGGCTCGTCTATATGCCCACAGGACAGTGACACAACTACTCAGTGTATCTACAGTATAAGGTATTCGCCAATGGGTCATTAGTCTAGAAACAAAGAAATGAATACACTTTTGTGGTCAGACATTGTTATCAGACTCTGTAGAGGCTTCTATGTTTTTTGTTATCTGTTGTGTCTACAGAGTGACACAGTCCTATCATCTGACCTTGGTTCCCATAGTATGGATCAGACTGGCGCCTGCCTTCCTTAACTCAAACATACAGCTGCTCAGTATCTCAAGGGGAGAAGTCAGTGTCTCTCACAAGCTAAAATATGGATACTGTCCCCACAGTGAACTCAGGACATGTGCTTGACCCCATGTGACCCCATATACGACATGACAGAACAAAAGATACTCTCACAATTGGTACAGACGTCCCAGAGGACGAATCCTACTGACTTTGGTGATGGTTCAGATATTCATGTTACCCTCAGGATGAATTGTAATAACTTTCCGTCTAGCCCCATCGGCAGGTCAAGATGTAATGAATTTGTCACACACTTTTGTCTGGCACTCTTAGAGGCAAAAACCTGCTACTACTGACATTCCCATCAGTCTCAGCTGTGCTTTGTGGTAATCAGCTAATGCAAAAAATGCTAACATGCACCTTGTAAACATTAGTGTTGTTATTGTGAGCATGTTAGCATGCTAACATTAGCACTTAGCTCGAAGCACAACTGTAGATTCTGAGTCTTGTTTGATATTTTTGACATTGGCAAGTTTGTTAAAAATAAACCTCTGCGGGACGCTTACTGTTTGATTCTCACACAACTTTAAAATCTTTGCAAATTTGATTTTGTTGCTGTCGATACTGGATGGAAAAAGAAGGAAAACCCTGTGCAAAGTGGTCTAAAATGTTGGTTCCTGTTGCTGTTGTTGTAGTTATTCTCATGGTAGCGCTTGATTATGTTGTTTTGTATTCCCAAGCAACACCCCTTCTTGTCTTAGCCACTGTAGCACGAAGCAGTATTACTGACTTTACCTCTGTCTCTCATCAGTGTCACCCTTTTTCGCTCGAGCTGACAGCCTCTGCTCGACTTATTCCCTGCTACAGTTTTATATATAAATACGTAAGGCCACTGTGGGTCCACTAATTCACTGTTTTCTTACATCTCAAAAGGGAAAAAAAAGTAGGTGGAAAATTACTGTTTGCGGTCCTCGAATTTGTTTTTGTTATACGTCCCTGAGGTCAGAGCTGAATTAGGCAAAAACTGGCTTTATGTACTCCGCTCACTCTTCATGGAACTGGCTGCAAACTTCTTTAAAGCTGAAAGCTCTCTCGGTGAGTTTACACGGTTAATGAAGGTTCTTGTGGCGGACTCAATAAGGAGCTGTCTTTGCTTTGTTTAGTCAAGATTTAAATAGGTTTGGCAATGTGCCTGCTGGTTTGACACTGAAGTGTTGCCTATTGGACAGCTTATAAAGCAGTCTCCCGGCTATGTGGCTTTGATTGTATTTTGCTTTTGTGTGTTAGACTTTTATTTTTGTCTGGGTGCTGCGTCTTGGCCGGCCTCCCTTGATGGAGGAGAATTTTAATCTGCGGGGCCGCCCGGTTTAAATAAAGGTTAAATAACATTTGGACAGAAGCTTGTCTACACATTAACCCTTAACGACTTTGCTTCTCAGTCTGTATACATCAGGTTTGATTCATCTTACAGATTAAAAATATAAATGGTGTGAGTCCTTGTTTCCTCTCACTCCCTTGCATTTTCTCATCAGCAGTAGCAGTGGACAAGGAAGAGGATGCAAGTACAAATGACAGGAGTGGACAAGAAAGAACGAGTGAGTGGGGGAGTAAAAAGAGAGAGGGTAGTTATATCCTAGGGTCATTAGCAGCATTTCAATGTCACCCCGTCTTTCAGCGTATGCTGTTTGACAGGCCCTGCCAAGAGAATTAGGGATGAGGAATGATTGTGCCGTGATTAGATGTGTAACTCAGGAAAAAGACGGGGCCTGATCCATGGTTACAGTCCACTCACACTTAGAAACATGCATACAGTAGAAAGAAGGGGATCGTTAATGAAAGGGAAAGGGATAAGAGATACGATAACCCTAGTCTTGAGATGTGGTCAGTCATTGGTTAGATAGCAGTGAAACTCTCTATTTCAATGTACAGACCTGATGCTAGTCGGCCTGATAAACACCGCGGGCTCCCCTGGCTCCCCCTTCGAGTGAATTGAATTCCCAAATTACCAGGCTTAAGATAACATACCTGGCTAAATTGCCGCTCTTTATAAAGTCTCAAATCTCTTTGTAGATATTCATCAAAGGCTGTTTCACTCCTGATGCGGAGAACACAGGAGATGGGAAACAGGAGAACAACACACAATGTGGTTCGTATTAAGGCCTCTGATCTTCTATCTCGAGTCCCTCGTTTTCCGCTACATTCCTTTAGCCAGGGGTGATGTGTGGGAGAAGAAGGGGGGTGGTGGTGGTGGTGGTGGTGGTGGGGGGTGGCATCCTCCCTGCCAGCGCAAAATATGTGAAGAAGCTTCCTTGTTAGCTGGAGATTTCTAGAGGAAAGTGGAGGGCAACTGATGCTTTATGTGCCTCTGCTTCTTCTGGCTTTTATTACAGCATAACACGATCTAGCTTTGCTTGAGCCTCAATGCAACAATTGTATATCCTTGTAGCTTTCTCTGCATTACTTCAGGGGGGTTACCCTGAAACCTCCTGCTGTATACTCGCAGTTTGATCCAGGAGTAGTAGATCCATGAATTGGATGGCTCATCAGATGCCAAAACTTCACAGTGGTACCTCAATACTACAAGAATGTATCCTTCATTATGACAATCCTGAGATAAAACAGCAGAACTAGGATGTTCAGGTTGCATACTGCTATCAGGAATGTGATGACGTCAGATGACGTGGCTTTGCGCTGCGAGAAATATTAAGCCAGGTGCTCTCTGTGTTGGCCCAACAGTAGTCTTAATAGGAGTGAAATTTGGATGCCGCCTTGTTACATACAGTGTCGTGTGTTGGTCTAAACATAACTGAATGCCTTCTACAAATTATTTGATACGATACACAGAATTCTAACCCTGGTCTGTTCTGACAGGTCAAATTACGTACAAACTGAAACTTAAGCATAAAGAAGTATTTTTGTACCGAGGCAGAGCTCACAGACACCATCTTTGAGTTTGCAGATAATAAAAAAAAAAAGTCTAAGTGGGTGTATTGCGTCCGTAGGCGACGTGTTCTTTCAGGTACCGGTGAAATACGATTCAGGGTATTGAGTTGGAGTAATAAATCCAGGAGGTTTAAAGTCTTATTAGATACCAAAACACTGCACAATGATTTAAAATACTGAAAAAAGAGTTATTAGGACGGAAATCCTTTTCTCCTTTGTCAAGACAATTGCAAGACAGTAGAAATACGACAGTCATGATAGCAATCTGCCAAGGACAATACGTGCTTGCAGCTATTTGATTGGCTAATGCAGTACTTTGCTGGATGACAATGCTTCGCGTACCAGCTAAAGTTTAGCCAAGTTTAACCCTTTTTGTCGGACGACCTTGCATTTTCTTTTGTCAGGGCCCCTCACGTTGGCACCACTGCACAGTGAATGGACGGGTCTCATTCAAACTAATGAGGGCTCTGCATTGTTTCAAGCAGGGCTAACGTTAGTCTGAACCAAGCGGTAACCTCCATGGCTGGGAAATGAAGCCAATGCTGCCCTTGGCAGGTGAGCCAAAAGGTTCACTTCACTCACTGAAAAGAAACTGTTACACGGAGACTAGACAGTCACATAAAGCTAAGAACACCAGCGTTTTCATAATCGTTGTAAGGGGGAAAAAGTCTGTGAAACAGAATCAGACACCGCAGCTCTTCAGCGGAACCCATACTAATGAAATATTTGTAAGTGCGCTTGAAGCTATACAAAAATTCCACCTTTAAACACCTGAAGGACGTCTGGTCCCATTTTGTTGTTTAGTGATGGATTTTGGACAACTCGTACAACATGACATGACTTCTTGTCAGCAGCTGGAAGAGAACAGCTGTGAGGTTTTGGGTTCTGCTTTTCAGGAATCAAAACACCATCCGTTTGCAATGACATTCACATTCATATCGGGACCAATCCATCTCAGAGGAGGCATATTTAGAAATTTCACCAGTGACAACTTTAATGCAACGCAACCACAAGACAAGATGTCTTTAAAAAGAGGCAACAAACTTTTTCTAGACTGGAAAAGAAATCTGGCTGAAACGCTCTCTCTGCAGACATCTGCACGCCAGCAGCTGAGAATCAACAAGTTAAAGCACATTCTTAAGTCGGGGGGGCAAAGAGTGGGGAGCCACGGCGTTGAGAGGCATTGTGGGAAATGTAGTAAGACGCTAACTGAAGGTGACGAGAGAGAGGCTGAGGGAAAGCGGATACAAGAAAGAAGCGAATGACAACCTCCTTATTCACAAAATAACAGAAAACGTTGGACATCTCGGCCTGATGATTTACAACAATGTAGGAGCAGCTGAGGATGGAATTTTCCTCTGAGGCAGGGCGTTCCACTCTTTTACCAAACGGCAAGGGAAACTCCAGTGTTCACACTTACACACACAAACACACACACACACGAATGCTTGCATTCCTGCACAGACACACAACATAAGCCGACAAAAAACAACATACATTCATGTGCTTTTTCGGATACATGCACTTGTCCTCTCTTTTTCTTTTTCGCTCTTTTTACGGCGGTTTCCTGTGCACACTGTCTACCTCTCATGGTACATTCAGAGCATGAACACCCAGAGTCAGCAAGTCTGGACACAGCTGCTGAATATTCAGCCCGGCGCTCCCTCTTACTCTCCCTTCCTCTCACCATCTCTTGTCTTCTCCCACCTTAAACTCTCCTTACTTTACCCCCTCCCCTCTCTGACTCCAATCTCGCTCTACTTCGAGCTCAATTTCTCCCTTTGGCTCTCCACGGCTCTGCCGCCGCTGCCTCTGCTCTCTGTGCTCCACTTTCATTAAGGGGCTCTCCTCTGATAGCCCTTCATATAACACTTAATCATCATAACAATAAGAGCACTCTCTCTCTCTCTCTCTCTCTCTCTCTCTCAGACGAATCACCTCGAGGGGCCGGTCCTAAAGATCCTCCGCTAACTGATGTCATTATTTGCCAGAGCTCATGATAGGCTGAAACAGCGCGGGAGAGCCCGCCCCAGGTGTTTGACGGAGGGCTCAGTGGGAGCATGCAGGTCGGACAGGCCAAGGACATTCCTCTCATGGAAAAGAGAGGAGAAAACGCACACACACACACACACAAGCGCTGGTGTGTAAGCGGGCACAAAGGCTCTTGCCGGGAAGCAGAAGACAAGGCGTGTTTGGTTTTGCAGTCAAGAGAGAGATGAATAAGACTATTGAATAAGGGGGAGGGAGGTTTGAATAACAGTATTTTACATGAATGGATCTTCAGGGAAATGACTGCTCAGTCGCTCCCTCTGCTCTCTATTTTCAGCTGCGATTTGACAACAGGGTTGAGTGTGTGTGTGTGTGTGAGTGTGTGTGTGTGTGTGGGGGGGGGGGCGCGTGCATTTTGGCTGATTGAGTCTATGCCGCTATCACGCTGTGGAAGTGACAGCGTGCCATATTATGTTGTTGTGGGTGTGCGCATAGATGAGCAGTGACGGCGGCTTCACGCGGACATAAACACACACACACACACACACACACACACACAAAACTGCGTGCACACACACACACACACGCTCGTCCAAACCACAGTGAAAAATCACAGCTGTTCTCAGTTGCTATGCGGCAGTCGCACCATCGTCTCAGATAACACACACATACGCACACACACGTACGAGTGTGAGACGGGGACAGTAACACCAGACTTGGCAGGGTCGGAAGGTCACAGGGGTATTGTGACAAAGTTGCCTAGCAACAAACACATATAATTTCCAGTGTGATCTCCCATGTGCCCCCTGACCAGATCTGAATGCGGTGATGAATATGTTGACAGTCCATGATTGTTTTGCACCTGGCTCTCAATGGTTGGTGCAGAAATGTGTTGAATGCGCTGGTGCTTCATTATAGACCACGATAAATCTTGCACCATTGTTAGCGCGCCACAGCGCGCTGTACAAAGGGTACAGTTAGCAGCACACTAGCTTGTTAATGTGCGGCTAGCGGTACCCATAAGTGTAAAAAAATAAATAAAAGCAGTGCAGTGTCTTGCAAGATAAATTAAGTGCACATGTTAGGTGGACGCTCGCACACAGAGGCTTTAAACCAGAAGAAGAGAGAAGAAGAGAAACACGTGTAAGAGGAACACTTTGGTCTCTGTTTTCCAATTTTGTCCCTAGAGGCTTGCCATACCTCAGTCAGCTTTTAAGACGACGTTAAGCAAATGCTGAATACAGTAACAGGAAAAAGACACTGAATACAACCTACAAAAGTGTTTCATCAGGACTGCAGGTAGCTCAGACCATCTGTGTACTGAATTCTTTATAGGTTATCAAAGGAACAAGGCTGCTGTCCTCTCTACCGCTACCCCTTTGTGCAGGAATCATTAACAGTCAGCTGGGGAGGAAATGTCGACTCGTGTAAAACTGAATTAAGCACAGTTTTTAGGTAAAAAAAAAAAGTACCTGTCCAGCCTAAAGCTGCACTCAGGCTGACTTGAGCCCAGTTGGTTGGTCAAACATGCGCACATGCAAATCCCTGGTAGATTACTCTGTAACATGAACTGAGCATCGCTACTGTTTTCCTACCTACTTTACGATCGCAAACGATAACTTTCCATGGTTGTGAAATCCTGTCTGTGAGTATTACAAACCGCTGTGCAGTGTTTTGGCATCTAACTGAAATGCATTAATCTGTTACTCCTACTGGACTTCCTGAGTTCTGAGATTATGCCTGAGGTAAAAGAAGCTTCACTCGAACAACCGCGAGTGGACTGAGTGCTTCTGTGGGAGAACCATTGACAGCATAAAGAATGGACAGAGTGTGGTGTCTCTTCACCCGGCCATGTTAGCAGTCAGACATAGATTATCGGTGGACCTTAGGTGGGCCATCTGTAACGACACCTACCTGTCAATCAAAGCAGCCGTTATATAATTTAAACAGGTGAGTTCTATAACAATTCACCCTCAGTACAGTTGTCATGAACTGGGAAATTAGTTATAGCCAGGCTGGAAACATGTTTATTTCTGCTGTGAAGTTGGACATTTTAAAATGGGACTTTATGGAGATGAACTCATTCTGTAGCCAGCCTCAAGTGGACGTTCAAGGAATGAGTCTTTGGCACTTCTGCGTTGGCCTCACTTTACAGTTTTGGAGGTTGCTGCTTGGGTCAAACACACACCTACAGAGCGAGACTTCTTTTCTCTCTGGCTGACTGTGTCACGTCAGTTTCAAGAGTCGCATTCAGCCATTCATTATATCATATCAATAATTTAAGATCATGTCGGCTAAGTATCTACACGTAAGTATCGGCTGAGGCATTGGCAGATACTTGATATTTAAGACTTGAAAGGAAGAAATGCTGTTGCGTTGCATTATGGGAAACGTAGTAGCCAGTGTTTTTGGAGCGTGACAACAAACTAAAAGTCAAGAGTAGGGCTGCTGCATCACTTTTGTCTGTGCTAATCAGCTTAAGCTTCAGTATGCTGAGATCACAGTGCAGCTGTTATAATGTGATGTTGTATCTGAGCATATTGTTTCCCTGCTCTATAGGCTTCAATCATGTTTCTGCATTTTAGCTAAGAGTCCTTTCATACGTCATCCGTGACAATATGAGTACACTCATCTTCTCATATATGCACACACACACAGTACACATTTAATATGGGAGTCATGCATCAAAGCAAAATAAAATTAAGGAGCCTCCTGACGACTCAATAATTATATTTTCTCTAAAACAGTCAGAATAATGAAGTTCACTCAACAACAAACAAAGTGCAGCGCGCTCTAAAACCATCATAAAATCAATAAAAGCCATTTAAACAAAAAGAAAAAAAAAGCACTGGCCTCGGTTTTTACCTCACTTCCTCACTTTAGTTAGTGATGTCACATGTCAGCCCCTCTATGTCTGCTCCGTCTGTGCCGTCTCTTTCCACTGTGTGCAGTGGAACAAAGCGGAGATGGCAGAGAAACTTATCTTAAAAAAGAAACTGCACAGTGTTGTGGAATAATTTGGAAAACTGTCACAGAGAGCGAATCCTATCTCAGAGAATGCCAGTCACACACACACACACACACACACAAGCGTACAAGCATGCACGCACACACACACACTCATGCATACACACACACACACACACACACACAGGGATTTTGGTGTTTACATCATATGGGAAGGTATTTTTTCCCCTCACACTGCCAGGGAACAGGCCCACGCATGGACACACAGACGCTGACTAAGGCCCTAAGACTCCTGGGGGGTGGGGTTGGGGGGGGTGTTGAGGGGTGAGCATGTGCGTGTGTGTGTGTGTGTGTGTGTGTGTGTGTGCGCACATATGTATATAATTACTGTAGTTGTGTATCTATGTCCAACTGTTACTTGTTGAAGTGAAGTCCGGACATCATTTGAACCGAATCTGATTTATTTGTGCGGTTATGATCCAAAGCCTGTGTGTGGGTTTTGTCTTTGTGTTTGTTTATGCGTGTGTGTGTGTGTGTGTACATGTGCGTATGTTTGTGCAGCAAATCATCCCGTCCAGTGTTAAGCTGTTGTGTAGTTAGTACAGTAGACTTGTTTGTGGTTTGGTCTTAGTCGGGCCGAGCAAATGCTAATCAGTTTATGGGAAAAATCTGCATATTTTGTGTTTGTCCCTGCGCAAAACTATTTGCATGTGTGTTGCTGCTCAGTTCGTAAACCGTTATGGTCACTCGAGTGGAGTGACTTCCCTCGCCGGTTTGAGGGGTTAGAGGGAGAGAGAAAAAGTGGGAGAGGACGGCTGTAAGACAAAATGTGTTTGTGCGTCTTTGTGTGTGTATTCAGGTTTGCTAAAGCCTCCCAGTTCTCCCATCCAATGCTGGCTGATGTTCAGAGCTTCAACCACAACGCTTGGAGAACACAACAGGCAGCCTATTCAACTCAAGACACAAATAGAGCAGTCTTCCTCTGTGCCTAAAACCCCGTAGCTCAAACAGCGAGCTAAAAACAGATATTTTTTGTCAAGAACTTAAAAAGGCCAACCACCAAATGACTCCTCTTTCTCCATGACGCTGTGTTTTCTTTTGTTAAAATAAGAACTGGCACGTACTGTATCTGTGGAGACGAACCAGCATCTTCTCTCACTCTCTCTCTCTCTCTCTCTCCTTTCATTCGCTGCCTGCCTGCGATTGTTGGCGAGCCTCGGGATGAGAATCAACAAAGGTCAGACAGTCGCAGACGGAGGGCAACAAGGCGATGGAGTTACCAGTTGCGAGACACTGGGATATCCATTTCAAATATAAGCCGCTCTCAAGGGGGCAGAGACGTGCTGCGACAGCGTGCGTCCGTCGCACGGGCATCTTTGGACGCCACACTTCGCCAAGAACAACGCGTACGGAACAATAAAGTATTAGCTGTGAAGTCTTTCCACTTTAAGGGAAAAGAAGAGGGGGGGAGGAGTAAACACATTATATAAATCAGTCGGTTCCTGAGGTCATTTTTGTCTCCACACACTATTATGCATGCCAACACACACACACACACACACACACACACACACACACACTGTGTATGGCTGCATCCACTTATGACATCACTGTAGCTAGCCAGAAAGACAGGAGAGTCAGAGAGCCAAGCTGACGTCATCCCCCATTCACTCAATGTCAATTACGTAATCACGGGGTCCAACGCCTGCAGGACAGACATGCTGTGTGTGTGTGTGTGTGTGTGTGTGTGTGTGTGTGTGTGTGTTTCTTTCCTTTTTGTTGGTGATCGCATGCGGGGCAGGAACACATAATTGCAATCTCATGTGTGAGAGGAGACATAAAATGAGGCATGCTGATGACATCATTAGCGGGGAGGTGGCCTGGCGTGAGCGTGGCGGCTGGGACATGGTGAGTGAGTGTTTGGGTATAAGAGGAGGCGACAGAGCGTTGCAGCAAGCAGACCTGGCTGGAGGAGTTATGCTACCCAACTCAACAGACTAGAAAGGGTCTCTTTTTGGTCTTGTGTGTGTGTGTGTGTGTGTGTGTGTGTGTGTGTGTCTTAAGTGACTTTTCAGTTGCACTTTTACTTGAGGCAGAGAGTGCATTAAAAACACACAAGCACTCAAGCACACTGCTGAAACGCACACTGACATCTACACACATATACACATGCATATACATACACACTCCCCCCCTCTCTCCAACTTATAAACAAAGCTTCCTAAGGACAGGAAATCCTTCCACCCACGTTCCTGTGTTGCCTGGCAACCAGAGCAGCGTCACCGTGTGCATGCCTCCACCGCTGAAAACAGCACACACGCATAAACACCAAGACAGACAGACACACACACACACACACACACACATCTCCTTGAACTGTGCTCCTTTAAAAACAGCCAAAAAAAAAAAGAAAGAAAAAAAATCAACCCCATGAGAGCCAAAGCTGAGCAGGCTGATACTCGCCACAGCTGCCCTCCAAATTCGTCAGCTATGGATCTGAACCAAACATGACATCATCCCTTGTAAACATAAAACACTTTTCCCCCCCCATTTATAAGCTCTATTTTTACACCCGCTGACGTCTTCCTATGCGTGACAGTGCCCGCACGCGCCGCTCGGCGTGTGCCGGTGTGTGTTTACGTGTCACTGCGCGAGGATGCGACCAGGCGAAGGCCGACTAAGTAGGAGAGAGCCTAATTGAGCAGAGGTGCCCAGCACTGTGGACAATGAGTCCATTTCAAATCAGCAGGAGGCCTATTGAAGACAATTATAACCTGGGGGATACAGAGGAGCATTATTCTTCTAAGCCATCTTGGCCACTTAGGCCGGCTGTGTTTCCACTGCAATTTAAAACTGTACTTTTAACACCCGCCGGCTGTTTTAACACACAAACTACTATGACAGACACAGGTCACCGAGCAGAAAAATAAAAGCAACGAATGAACGACAGCAACAGCCGCGATGAGCTCAGCACTCTTATGTGAACACAAACAGTAAAGTTTCTCCCGTGGCAGCATAATCCAACCGTATTATAGTGAAATAATTGCATATAAGTTATTGTCATGCACATTGGCCTCACTTTATTAATCAAATGTCTCTTTCCGTCACAGTTAGAGCCAGTAACGGGTAAAGCAGTGGCATTAAAGATACACCCTGTTTTTGTTACAGTGCCTAATCCGATAATTTCCTCCCAGCTCGTTGACAACATTTTCAAAGTCAACACAGTTTTGGTTTATAAAACAGAGAGTGGGCTGGGAAGAGGTTTGGGGATTTGAAGGCGTTGGTTCTTTAAATGCAGTTCATTAAGGGGTTAAATATTGAACATTTTGGAGCCTCACTTGGATTATGATGCATGAGCGCTCTGAAGAAATTTCATAGAAAACATTTTTGACGGGTGCCCTCGAGGGGTGGTGCATGTCTGTCTCTCAGGAGCAGCCATGGCCTACATGGTGAGGGTCACATGGGGTAGCCAGGCTAGTACTACTGCTAACAAGTTAATCCAGGTGTGTTGCAGGGTTTTGTAGGTAGGATTAAGAACGTAGCCTTGAAATGAAGGTAGTGACATGCGTAGATGAGATTGACGCATCTATGCAGGTTGTTGTTAATCAACTTTTAGGGGCCAATCAGACACGAGACGCATTGCTACGAGCACAGCTGCATCAAAAACACCTTGGCAAAGCATGTGGGGCTAAACAGCTGGTGCACCTGTGGAATGGGGATGTGTGCGCATTACCAGGTGATCAAACTTTCCTGTTGCTTCGCTGCTAGATGAGAAAGGACAATTCAGGTTCAGGAGTAAAGGCCGCGTCTTAATTGATTTGATTGGCTGCCTGGGCCATGTGTGATATGGATGAGTGGTGCAACTCAGGACAACTCAGCTCAATGACACGTGGCGCAACCGGTACCGCCATACCATGGGATAACAAAAACTTTGTTGGTGATGCATTTTGATGTGATGAGTCCAAAAGTAGCACATTTCTTAGATTGTTAACTGACAAACAGTAGTAGCAACCACAACTGTAGCTTTCATATGAACTAAAAATGATAGTGTACAGGGTTAATACGTCATTTACTACTGAGAACAAAACAAAAACTGACTAACGTGAACCGTCACCACCACCACCACCGTCAGGCTGACATTACAATTCATCTGATTATCAGGCTATACTATTGCCTGCTGTCTTAAAGATGACTTTGACTGTGCGTCTGATAATGTTGTTCCATGACTTGTTCACTTTTTACTACAGCAGCATTAAGTTCTGCTCTCTATATGATATTTGTGATACATAGTATTACTATACTGTTTACTCTGTGATATTTTTCAGTCAGTCATTCTGAGCATTTCTTTTGGTGACAAATGTAATGCAGAAACTGAAAAAGTGATTGATCTTGAAGGCGTCCTTAATGCGCTTTCCAAGTTCTGAATAACTATTAGTTATGTACGCATGAATATGCATGAAAGATGAAATGTCATATTTCGGAGGGAGTTTGGCTTGCTACGTTTGTTTGGTTTGTTTCTCTCGTAATTACTGTTTTAACGTTTGAATATTTTTGCATTGATTACATTTGAGTCAACGTGATAAGACACGGTTTTGTCAAGACTGAAAAAAAGAGGTGAAAAAGATAAAACATTGCAGGTTGACTAACAAGCTTTGCTACATTTTTCCTTTTGATGGTGAGAGATTTTGTCATTTTTCAGTGACAAACAAAAGTTTGGCACTTTTTCGCTGATCAAGCTCTCACAGTTGCCGAGCTAGCAAGGCTAACGAAAGGCAGGGCTAACGAAACATCCTTTGTCTCGTAGGTCGTTGTGGCATTTTGGGTATTTTCAAATAAGTTTGTCTGTTAGTGACAGTAATAGAAATATGGTTATCTCCTGTTTTATTTCTGTGCAGTTTTGGTCAAGTTTTCACTGACCCAGAGATAAATGGATAATGACAGAAGTTGCTTTAATTTTAGATTTTTTTTCTTCTTCGTTTCGGAGGTGGGGGTTGCCTTTAATTAGTTTAGCTATATTTAGTGCACTTGGATCCCGTGGGAATCAAACCCTTGACAACGACGGTACAATGACATCCTGTGCTGTGACAGAAGTGCTTCACTCTGTACATTACTGCAGCTCTGGTATACATTTTTTACTCTATGACTGCACAAAAAGGTGCAACACCGTGAACGTTTTAACACTGAGTCAACACACTAGAAGTCCATCACGCCTATAAAACTAAAGTCAGGATATTTTTAGCACTTTTGCTGATATGGTGCACTTCTGTAGTGTTTACCTTTTAGAACCAAATGTACCTCCGCAGTACACTTTTTTTTTTTTTTTTCTGAATGTGCATTTCAGGCACCATATGGCTCATGGGCCCCAGCTGACCAGAGCACAGCGGTGGCTTATAGTGTAGCTCCAGGCACTGCTAATACAATCAGAAATATTAAAAACAGCCATTATGGAGTATTTACGCTGAATAAAACATGCTCCTGGCATCCAGGAAGGCTGTCTGATGCTTTTATTCAAAACACAGACTGTTCAATTCATTCACACATGAATTATAGATCCATTATGGACTGTTTTTGCTGTGTTGAGGGAATCAGACTAACAACAGTTGTACTGAGAGCACTAACCCACTGATCCATCCATACCAATTATCTGTGTCTAGGGGTGGAGTCTGAATTCAATATTCAATTTACGCAATTCAATCGCACATCAGAGCGTCCAACTGAAAAAAAGTCCCGGCGTCAAAAGAGCCATAACGGACAAAAACAGTGTGTGCTTTTTCTCCGAGGATCTCAACTGTCTCCAAAGTGAAAAAAAGAAGCGGGCTAACTCAACGTCTCGCCGCAGGGGTGTCCATTGAGAGACGGGGAGAGGTGGAGGGGCGAGAACTCCATTGAGCGCAGCCATGGGGGGTCAATATGTGAATGAACGTTTGCCATGGAGGTGAATTATGAATGAGCACTCCCGGAGAGAGCATGTCAGCCCCTGTCTCCTTCACTCCATCTCCTCCGCTTTCCTTCCATTCCTCCTCCTCCTCCTCCTCCTCTTCTTCCATCCTTCCTCCTCCTGTCCCTAAAATCTCCATCATCCTCCTCTTCCTCTATTTCATCTCTCGCTACTTGAATTAATCTCCTCATCTGCCTTATTCTCGGGCCATCTGATCGCTTCTCCTCCTCCGCCTCGTGCCTCCAGACCACGGGGGTGGGGTGGCGGTGGAGGGGAAGAAGACGGAGGTAGAGACACACACACACACGCGCGCGCG